>NC_058130.1:298682179-298693126 GCF_016433145.1 Gracilinanus agilis | reverse complement strand
GGGTGGACATGATTGAGGGTGTAGACTCGAAACTACCACACCAATGCAACTACCAACAATTTGGAAATTGGTCTTGATCAAGGACACATGACAAAACTAGTGGAAATGCGCATGGGTAGGGGAGGTGCGGGGGGGGGGGTTGAAGGGGAAAGGAGGAGCATGAATCATGTAACCATGTTAAAAATGAATATTAATAAATGTAAATAAAAAAAATAAAAAATAAAAAAAATAAAAAATAAAAGGCTTGGTATTTTAGTGGAGTTCAAGTTCCATGTGGGTCAACAGTGTGATATAGAAACCAAAAATGTTCTTGCATTTTAGGGATGCATTGAAAGACTATTCTATTTCTGTAATTATTACTGACTGCCACAACATATATATCATGGCTGTTTTAAACCTCAATTACATGTACTTTCCAGTCAACCCCACTTTGTTCATATATAGAGCCTTTTTAAGTCCAGAAGGACTGATTCATTTCATTCCAATCAATATATATGGAAAGAATAAAATTTGATTTAAGTTTTTTTCTTTCAGTAGCAACTTTTCCAAGAGTAAAATGTACCATTAGGGGGAAGGAAGACAATAAAGGAGATTCCTTTTATACTATTTGAAATAAAGAATGATTCAGTTTGGAGGATATGTTACACAGTAAGTTAATATTGTCTACTTTTTGAGGAGACAGAGATGTGATTCAAGATCAAATCAAATTTCACGTAGTGAAGCAGGGTGCTTACTAGTTGCTCCTAGATTATTTTAATATTATTAAAAATGGGTATTAGATTCTCTGTCAACCTATAGTCCAACATTATTGTCATGTTTTTATTGGCCTCATTGTACTTTTAAGATTAATGGAAACAATGTCAGAATCATTTTCTGCTTCTTGGGATCTTTGTGGTCTTAGGCAAAGCATTTAATTTCTTTGGACCTCAGTTTTCTCCTGTATAAAATTAGGAGATTTCTTGATCTCCAACATTCTTTTTGGCTCTAAATCTATTGTCTTAAGTATGTCTTTATTCAACTGGTAAATCAAATGTTTTAGACCTTTAACTAAAATTTAAGCAGATACTTATATAGTTTAAACACATCTGTAATTTTATGTAATTTAGACACTATTTCTTAAGACAAGGGAAACTATTACCATTTGCTGGAATAGTCCTTACATTCCTTTCCAAAATTGATAATAATGGTAAGAAACCCACCAAATACTGCTTCTTATAAAAAAACTTTCTGAAATAAAGACAATTTATAAGTACATGCCAATGAAGTAAGAGAAATAAAATATATTTGACAAGTATTTGAATTCCCTTAATGCTAAGGACATTATAACAGCTATCTGAAATTAAATAATATTTTTTAAAATTTCAGTATTGGGAAAAAGTATCTTGATAATAGACAGATTGCATGAAATAATATTACATATTCATTTCTTATTCAAAGAGTGAAGATTGCAGTTTTCTTAATCATTTATTATCTGTGGATAGGAGAGGAATAATAAAAGGGGCTATGCAGAAGGATATGAGGTAATTTTATTTTTATCTTAGGTTTGAAAGGAACATTTCACCCAAAGACATGTGGTAACACTTTTAAAAATAATTTTAGAGTTCAGTCTTTCCAGAAGTTGAAATATTTGTAGCATGATTTTGGAAAATGAATTTCTACCAATCTATCAGTGTTTTATAACCATGATATCTAGTCATGTATTTTACAGTAGTTTTAAAAATATTAATGTATAATAGTAAGACTTACCTTCAGGAAAGTATTAGAATTTTGAAATTACCTCCTACTGCCTTGGGAAACAAGAAAAAAATAAGGGAAATATGTCAAAATAGCTTTGGCTGGGGTGGTTGGAGTCCAGAAAAATAAAATACGCCTGAATTTTTTTTCTTTTTCAAGGAAAGAATAGGTGATTTTGACCTTGTTTGATATGATCATGCACAACTATCAATTTGATCATTGAAATTGTTAATTTAGACTATCCTAATTAATGCATGGTTAGTCAATACACAGTCAATTGTAATAATGCCTGAAAAGTATTATCAACTGTTCTTCAGTAGTTTTAATTGATATACATCAAAGCAAGTCTGAGAGATGGGGAAATCTTTCATATTCACATTCTACCTGATATGCAACATATCTAATAAACCAAAATGCTTTGGTACAAATTATAGGCAACATGATTTAATTCTCACTAATGAAGTAGAAAATGCAGAGTATTAGAGAATTAGAAACAAACCATTAAATGTATATACTGGAGCATGAACAAGACTCTTAAAATGTTAAAAAAAATCAAAACTAAAGGTGATTTGCCTCCTGAGTGCAGATAACAGAGTACTGATTCCTTTGCTCCTCAGGTAATTTCACTGAAGCTTCCTTTCCCAGTGCAGTAGGAGTTGTGATAAAATTTGCATCTACCCAGAAAGCCAATTATTAAATTTTCAGAGTGAGCATTTCCACCTTAGAAATTTTCAAAAGCAGCAAACATTGGGGCATCTGGGTAGCTCAGTGGATTGAGAGTCAGGCCTAGAGACAGGAGGTCCTAGGTTCAAATCTGGTCTCAGACACTTCTCAGCTGTGTGACCCTGGGTAAGTCACTTGACCCCCATTACCCACCCATACCTCTCTTCCACCTATGAGCCAATACACAGAAGTTGAGGGTTTAAAAAAAAAACAGCAAACATTTCAGACCAAGGCTTGATTTACTGTCTTTTATTTATTGTCTAAACTTAATAAAGTGATAGAGAAAATTAGTCACTCAAATTAAAATTTAAAATCCATCAAATGTACATTTTCCTTAGAAAGTCAGTTGTTAAAAGTTTACCAACACACCTGTTTTAAGTCATATTTTCTACATTTAACCTTTGTCATAATGACTTCTACATTTTAAAAAAATAATCTCTCTCAAAGTGGAGGTATTTCTGCATTAAACTCCTTAGATGTATTTTTTCCTAAGTGTTCTCATTTTGTCTTATAAGCAACTCATCAAGAAGCAAACATTTATTATACATGCCAGATATACAGTGTACAAAGAAAAAAATGAATAATTTCTTCCACCAAGAAGTTTACATTCAATTGAGAGAGACTACATATATGTATACACACATTAAATATGCATGAATATACATATGAGTATATAAATATACATTTATGAGTAATATTCTACAGTCAAAATATTATGTGAGTATTACATTTCTATAATGTTATATCTATATATAAATATATTTCATTTACATTTCATTTAACATCATCTATGGCCTCTGAGAACAATATCATTTCCTGGATATTTTTTTTAATTAAAAATTTTTTTTTTTATCTTTTAGAAAAATTTTCCATGGTTACATGATTCCTGTTTTTACTTTCCCCTTCATCCCCCCTTCACTCCCCTCATAGCCAATGCACATTTCCACTGGTTTTAACATGTGTCATTGATCAAGACTTATTTCCATATTATTGGTAGTTGCATTGGTGTGGTCATTTAGAGTCTACATCCCCAATCGCATCCACATCAACCCATGTGTTCAAGCAGTTATTTTTCTTCTGTTTTACCTGGATATTTTTAAAGGAAGATTCAAGGTCAGAGTGAATGCAACAGAATAAGATGAAAATGGTACAGGAAAAGATCAGGAAAAGGTAGGTGGGAATAACTATTTCATTTGTAGAATGAATGAGTGAAGGAATTTCCACAGAAAATGGGAGGAGGGGTTAGAGGACTGATAGTATTATAAGCCTTCTCTTATCAGACCTAGGATAAAGAGAGAAAAGCCTACAGAATTAGAAGGGTAAAAATATTCTTAAGGTACAAAGAAATAAGAGGGAAATGGGGTGAAATAAAAGTGATACTAGGAAAGAAAGTATATATCAAGAGGTGTGGGGTGAGATGAGGGGATAGGCAGGAACTCTTAGGATAAGATAGGTGATTGATTTTTAGATTCAAACTCATATCAAGAAGTAGGAGACACAGCTGTGAGGATAAGGAAGGAATTTTTGGAAAGGTGGATAGAATAATAATTAATAGCAAGGAGAAAGAGACAAGGGAGGGAACTTGAAAATATAGGTCAGTTTGGAACTAGGAGGACAAAGGGAGAGGACAAAGGAGGATTTGGGGGAAGGAATGTGAATTAGAGAAGTATTGCTCAAAGGAAATTGGATATCTCAGTAAGGATACAATAGAATGAAAGAAAGAGGCAGGTAAACAGTGAGGAGGAACAAAGCACATGGAAATGCACAACTAGTAATGTAAATTGAGTTTAATGAGATTAATTCATCCATCAGAAGAAAATTGATAGCAGTGTAATAATAAATAGAGCCAGTAACTAATGTTTGATTGAGGGGAGATAGAAAAAGTCTGTATGGTAAGTATCTCTTCCAGTTCTCCCCTGGGGCTGAATATACACTGTGAGATTTTAAGGGGGTGTCACTCTGAAACTGGTGACCTGGATGGTCATGCCACCCCACTGGAGTTGGGGGTGAGGCTTCCCTATAAATCGAGGTATGTGGTACCCCAATCCTTTTCTGAATAAGGACAGGGTTTGTACAAACTACCCCCATCAGTTAATTTCACAGTGGGTGGTCTGGCTTCAAGATCAAAGCAGCCAGACCAAGCTGTGGTTCTCCTCTTCCTTGTTATCTCTCAGGCACTCTGGAATGCTATCTGACTGATGAATGACTATTGTTATTTGAAATTCAGGGATTGGGGAAAGGGGTAAAGGGGAGAGGGATTTTGGGGTGCCCTCTTCTCTATTCCTATGGAGTCTGCCACTTAGGTGGGAACCTTAATGGATCCTACTCCTAAGCTTCTCCCCCCTCAAACCTTTTCCTTCTGTTTCTATTTCTATTTTTCTGTTTCTATCCTTTTCTATAGTTGTAAGTCTTTAACAGAAAGTATCTTTCTGCAAGGTTGGGTAATGGGAGAAGGAGACTAAGAGATCACTCCCAAAATGGAGTCCAAAAATTTAGCTGACTTGATGATTGAAGTCTTGATGGTTGAGATGTGATGGAATGGCTTTGATCAGGGAATCAGAGTTTCAATTTCCAAAAGAAAGATCCTCAGGAAGCCCTCAGGACTGGATCTGAGCTGGGATGCCCTCCTCCCCTATCCTCCCAGTCCTTCGTCCAATGACCTCTCTTCTTCATCCTCCTCAGAGAGATTCCCAGAATCCTTTCTGGTCTCAACTGTCAGAAACTGCTTTCTCCGGCTCCTTTCATCCCATCCCTCTTGTATAAATCCCATCCTTACAGCAGGAAGGATAAAAAAATCAAGAAATTTACAAGAAATACATTGAAAATGAAAACGAGAGACAGAGTAAAGGTGAGGAGCTAGAGCAAAATACAATATTCCACAGCTGATCCAGAAAAGACACTGGTAGCAGTCATAATCTCTAACAGAGTTGGGGTTCAAATGAATATAATTAAAAAGAGATAATTAACAGGATAACTATATTATGTTGGGGAAGATGCATGTAGAATACGATAGATAAAGAAATATTATGGAACCTATATACACTAAGCATTATAACATCCTAAATTTTAATGAAAAACCAGATGGGATATAGATGGAAATAGCTGACATAATAATAATAATAGGACACTTTAATTTTCCCCACTCAGAACTAGATAAATCTAAACAAAAAAAAAAAACAAATAGGAAGTTGAAAAGATGAAAAGAACCTTGGATAAATTAAATATGATAGATATCTGGAGAGCATACCCACACCCACATGGGACTAGAAATAGATATAAGCATGAGAATAAATATAATCTAAACATAGTTCAGGTGGGATAACTGGTTTAGAGAACATGAATATTTTTCCAAAGTCTTACTTTAACACCTATCATAACTATGGCGGTAATTATGAATTCTTGAAAGGCTATGGCATTGGACAAAAGTTCCACTGGGTATGACTGAGCTGGAAAGAGTTGATTTTGGAAAGAGTATGGTCCGGCAATACACTGTATCTTCTGTCTAAGGACCAATCAATGTAAATATGGACCTGGTAATGAATGTTAATTGAGAAACATGAGAAACATATGAATCAAGTTGATCAAATTAAATGCTGATAGGAACATGGAAAACAAAATTTAATATTACATTACTAGAATAGCTAATATTTTTTTTAGAAAACAAAATGAAAATATATATTAAGAGCTGCTCAAGTTATGTTCATTGATCTAGGGATCCCATTATTCAGGAAAGACACTAAAGGCAGTACTGAAAGGATAAAAAGCTTTTATAGTAATAATATTAATTGAATCTTGGTTTGTAAAGTTAAAATAACTGGAAATAACGCAAATGTAATAAGTGAGAGAAATGGCTAGACACATTGTGATATTTGAATGTAATGAATTGTATTATGTTTTAAAAGTGCCATATATTGGAAATATAAAGACAGTAAGGGAATAAAATAAATAGATGAAAGGAGAATAAGAATAATATTTACTAAGATTACATTAAAAAATTAACAGTCATAAAATTAAGAGAAAAAAAATCTAAGTAAAACAAATCCAAAGAGAACCCAGAAAGAAAGACTATTTATATTAGTACAAATATATAATTTACATATTTTAAACAATTCGTAAGGAATGTAGAGGTCATGGGTTTGCATATTTTTATGCATTTATTTATTTACTTTTTTTGGTGGTGATGTTGGATATTAAATATATAAATAATTTATTTTTAGATAAGAAAGAAGGTAGCCAGGTATTCCAAGTGTTAGAAATGAGGAAGGAGCATATCTGAAATATGGAATACAGGTTGTACAAGATATAGAGTCAGGAAATAGAATATCATGCATGATGAATAGCAAATAGCTCCATTTATCTTAAATGTAGAGTGAGTGAACAGGCATAATCCATTAATCCATATTTATTAAATGTCTACCCATTGACCTGCTTTGGACTAAATATTAGAGGGGGAGATAAAGAAACAACAACAAAATTAAGTCTCATCTTTCTAGGAGCTCAGAGTACAATGAAGAAACATATAATCAACAATGCTTGAAGAAGGTATAGATGGAAAAAAATTGGAATTCATCAATATGAGGAAGGCTCTAGGAATAAAGTATATAAGGAAATGAATTATGAATAAAAAATTAGTCAGTTAACATTTATAAAGTGCTTACTTTGTTACACTGTGCTAAACACTGAATATGTAAAAGAAAAGAAAGTACTTGTTCTCAAGGATCTCATAGTATATTGGAGTCAAAAATGAAAATATGGAAAATATGCATAAACAAGACATATAAAAGTTATATTGGAGATCATCAAGAGATGAAAATCAGATCAGGACAGGCTTTCAAAAGTCTCTGATGGTTGATAAGCAGAAATATTAAGTGCAACTTTTTCAGGAAATGATGCCAAAAAAACTATAATCAATGAGGGTACATGGAAAGCAAATTAAAAATTATTTAGAAAATAAATAATTTAATTTTCAAAACTTTTGGCTTAAAAAAACAAATCATAGAAACAGTCAATGATGTCATTAAAGGGAATTACAGTGAGGAAACAACATATAAAAATTTATGGGATAGAGCCAAATCAATACTTAGGGGAAATGTTATACCCCTAAAGACTTATATCAATAAAACAGAGAAAAAGCAGATCAATTCACTAGACATGCAACTTAAAAAAAACTAGAAAAATTATAAATTTATTAATATTGTATAATATATTGTAGTATAAATTATATTATAAAATTACATGATTTATAAATAAATTTAAAAAGTTATGATTATAAATGAATGAAAGACTAAATTGGAAATCCTAAAAATCAAAGGAGAAATTAATGAAATTGAAAGTAAAAGAACTATTGAAGTAATAAAAAAGACTAGGAGTTAGTTTTATAGGTAAAAAGAAACAAATAAAATAATTTGATTTTAAAAAAGAAAGAAGAGAATCAAATTACCAGTACCAAAAATAAAAAAGGTGATTTCACCCCTAATAAAGATGAAAATAAGGCAATTATTAATAACTATTTTGTCCAATTATATGACCATAAATTTGATAATCTAGGTGAAATGGAGGAATGTTTACAAAAACATAAATTGCCTAGATTAACAAAGGCATAAATATAACACTTAAATTATCCCACCTCAGAACAAAAAAATGAACAAATAATTAATTAACTCTCAAAGAAAAAAATACCCAGGAATAAATGGATTCACAAGTGTATTCCATCAGACACATAAGGAATAATTAATACCAGTAGTATATGAATTATTTGACAAAATAGGCAAAGAAAGGATCCCATCAAATTATTTTTAAGACACAAATATGGTGCTTATATCTAAGCCAGAGAAAACCAAAAATAGAGAAAGAAAATTATAGATAAACTAGAGGTTTCCGGGAAGATGGTGGCTTAGATGGAGCAAATCTTAAAACCTTCATACCCTTACACACCAAGATAGAAAACAATGTATTTTGAGAAGAAAGAGGACCAAATATAATAACAGGACAGAGCAGGGGGAACCCTACTGCAGCATAACTAAAGAGGTACACCAAGAAAAAGGCTTCAATTCTTGAACTGTCGGGTCTGAGGGTATAGAAGGGAAATCGCAGGATGCCTCCCCCACGTGCTGTGCAGAGTCTCCAGCAGCCTAGGAAATCTCAGGGCAGGTAGGTGCACTGGTCCAGGAGAGAGGGAGTTGCTGGCACAGGACTAGGGAAGTTAAACACAGGCATTGGAGAGGTGCCTGGAGGAGAAAACCAGAGAAATACAGCAAAAATGCCCAGAAGATGGTGGCTTAGAGAGTCCCAAACCCCAGACCTCAGACAGCTTGGCTTCCTCATACTGAGATAGAGAACACAGGGCTTCAAGAGGAAAGAAAACCAGATCAAATACAGCCTACAACGCAGCAGGACCCCACAGCTGGAGAGCTCACTTCAACAAAAATGCTCCTTCTTGTCTCCCAAAGGTTTTTGTTTGTTTGTTTGTTTATTTGTTTGTTTGCTTTCCCCTCCTCTCCAGGTTTTTAGCCTCAGGGTAGATTAAGCAGTAAGATTATTCCAATCAAAAAAGGATTAATAGCAACAATTGGACAGACAAGAAGTCTTCAGAGGTCAGAGAAAATAATTACAAACCTCCATTGCCAGCTGAGCAAAGATCTTTCACGAAAGATCATTAAATACATCAGCACAAACTAGCAGAACAAGGAAGGAAAAAATATGAGTAAGCAACAGCAAAAGAGAAAAGAAATGACAATTGACAGCTTCTTTCAAGGAAGTGAAAAGAGAGCAAATGAAATAGAAATAGAAGAAGAAGAAGTAGTTCCAGCAAACTGGACACAGGCTTTGGAAGATCTCAAAATTCAATTAACTCAGCTTCCAGGTTAAGATGGAGGCAGAGTAAAAAGCAGATGCTTGACCTCTCCTAACCCACACATATAGGACTCATCAAAAAGATATAAAAACAAATCCAGATGAATAAAGGGACCCCACAACAGGGAGCAGCATTGAAGGTATACTGAATTGGGGTATTTCCATGCTATAAAGGGGTGAAACAGCTCTCACTAAAATGCAAGCTGAACAATCCCCTCCCCCACTCCCACACCAACTACAGTACCAAAGCCAGTGCAAAAGAGTTAGAGCACGTTTGGGGCACCTATTAAGTCATTGGCAGCTACCTGGCATCACCAGGACCTGCTCCTGAGAGCAGCAAGAATTAAGACCCCAAGAGGCTAAAGAACACACAGACTTTGAACATAGACCATGAGCACAGGCACAGACACAGATCCTGAGCACAGACTCAGACCTACAGTGGGGACCCAGTGCAGAGGGGTGCATGACATGGAAGCAGATCCCTGAGACTGTTAAAGGAGCTTTGGGAAGAGGAACAAGCAAGGGGACCCCCAGAAGTCTTAACCCTGAGAACAACTAGACCTGAGACTTCAAGAGCCTAAAGAGCTCAGACAGAACCTAGGCATGAGGATAAACCTGAGAGAGCACGTGGCTCACAATGGCAAGCCATCCACAGGAACCCCAAAAAAGAAAGATCAAAAAGAAGAAGTCTTTAACACTCGGCAACTTTTACACAGGGAAAATCCAGACAACAGAGCAAACAGCAGAGGAGAAGAAACAAATAATCATATCCAAACCTTCCCAAAACAATGAAAACTGGTCACAAGCTATTGAAGAGTTCAAATCTGAGATGATGAGAAAGATGGAAGAGATTTGGCAAGAAAATAACAGTTTAAAAGGAAGAATTTCACAATTAGAAAGTGAGGCAAGTAAATTGAAGACCAGAAATGACCAGATTGAAAAGGAAAACCAGTCTCACAAGGCTAGAATTGGGTAATTCAAAAAATATGCCCCTAAATCAAAAGAATTGATAAGCAAATTGGAGACCAAAATCAAACAGCTGGAAAACAGGATAGACCAAATCAAAAAGGAAAATCAAAAGATTATAGCAGAAAACCAGTCTCTAAAGATAAGAATTGGGCAAGTCGAAGCCAATGATCTCTCAAGACAGCAAGAACAAATAAAACAAAGTCAAAAGACTGATAAAATAGAAGGAAACATGACATATCTCAATGAGAAATTGACAGATCAAGAAAACAGGTCTAAAAGAGTCAATTTGAGAATAATTGGTCTTCCTGGAAAAGCAGAAATTAATAGAAATTTGGACTCCATACTAAAATAAATTATTCAGCAAAATTGCCCTGAAGTTCTACAACAAGAGGGCAATATAGACATTGAAAGGATCCATAGATCACCCTCTATACTAGACCCAGAAAAAACAATCCCCAGGAATATAATAGCCAAATTCAAGAGCTTCCAAGTAAAAGAAAAAGTCTTATAAGAATCCAGAAAGAGACAATTCAAATATCAAGGAGCACGAATAAGGATCACAAAGGATCTGGCAGCCTCCACACTAAAAGACCTCAAGGCTTGGAATATGATATTCAGAAAGGCAAGAGAACTGGGTCTACAACCAAGGATCACCTACCCATCAAAACT
>NC_058130.1:298631304-298677666 GCF_016433145.1 Gracilinanus agilis | reverse complement strand
TCGAACTTTCCATTTAGTCCTGGTCTTTTCTGTGCAAATACTTGGAAATCTTCTATCTTGTTGAATGCCCAAACTTTCCCCTGGAAGTATATAGTTAGTTTTGATGGGTAGGTGATCCTTGGTTGTAGACCCAGTTCTCTTGCCTTTCTGAATATCATATTCCAAGCCTTGAGGTCTTTTAGTGTGGAGGCTGCCAGATCCTTTGTGATCCTTATTCATGCTCCTTGATATTTGAATTGTCTCTTTCTGGATTCTTATAAGACTTTTTCTTTTACTTGGAAGCTCTTGAATTTGGCTATTATATTCCTGTGGATTGCTTTTTCTGGGTCTAGTGTAGAGGGTGATCTATGGATCCTTTTAATTGCTATATTGCTCTCTTGTAGAACTTCTGGGCAATTTTGCTGAATAATTTCTTTTAGTATGGAGTCCAAATTTCTACTAATTTCTGCTTTTTCAGGAAGACCAACGATTCTTAGATTGTCTCTTCTAGACCTGTTTTCTTGGTCTGTCATTTTCTCATTGAGATATTTCATGTTTCCTTCTATTTTATCAGTCTTTTGACTTTGTTTTATTTGTTCTTGCTGTCTTGAGAGATCATTAGCTTCTAATTGCTCAATTCTAGCCTTTAGTGACTGGTTTTTCATAATAATCTTTTGGTTTTCCTTTTCAATCTGGTCATTTCTGATCTTCAATTGATTTGTCTCACTTTCCAATTGTGAAATTCTGCCTTTACAACTGTTATTTTCTTGCCAGATCTCTTCCATCTTTCTCATCATCTCAGATTTGAACTCTTCATTAGCTTGTGATCAGTTTTCATTATTTTGGGAAGGTTTGGATGTGGTTACCTGTTTGCTCCGTTGTCTGGATTTTCTCTGTGTAAAAGTTGTCGAGTGTTACTGATTTCTTCTTGATGATCTTTCTCTTTTGGGGTTCTTGTCTCTGGCTTACCATTGTTAGCCCTGTGCCCTCTCAGGTTAATCTTCACACTCAGGGACTGTCTGAGCTCTTTAGGCTCCTGAGGTCTCAAGTCTAGTTATTCTCAGGGTCAAGCCTCCTGGTGGTCCCCTTGCTTGTTCCTCTGCCCAAAGCTCCTTTAACAGTTTCAGGGAGCTGCTTCCACAGTCATGCACCCATCTGCACTGGGTTCCCACTCAAGGTCCAAGCCTGGGCTCTAGATCCTTGTCTAAGCCTGCATCCTCGCCTTCACCCACTCTGAACTCAAGGTCTGTGTTCAAATTCCCCACGTTTTTTAGTCTTTTGGGGTCTTAAGTCTTGCTACTCTCAGGAGCCAGTCCTGGAGCTGCCAATGACTTAATGTGTACCCCAAACTTGCTCTAATTCTTGTGCTCCAGCTTTGGCACTGTAGGTGGTGTGGGAGGGAGGTTGTTGGCCAGCAATCATTTTAGTGAGAGCTGTTTCACCCCTTTATAGTATGGAAATGCTCCAATTCCATGTACCTTCAATGCTGTGCTGTATTGTGGGGTCCCTTTGTCTGGATTTGTTTTTATGTCCCCTTGAGGAGTTCTATATATTTTGTTTAGGAGAGGTTAAGCAGCAGGTTTTTACTCTACCACCATCTTAACCTGCCACTGGTATATTTTTATTATCTATTTCCTCTTTAAGTTCCACTAGTTTCTCCTTTAGAAATCTGGATGCTATACCATTTGGTACAAACATGTTGAATATTGCTCTTTCCTCATTGTCTATATTGCCTATACCATTTGGTGCATACATGTTGAATACTGCTCCCTTCCCTATCTCTTTTAAACAGATCTATTTTTACTTTGTCTTTGTCATATATCATGATTGCGACTCTTGCCTTCTTTTTCTCAGTTTATATCCAATAGATTTTGTGCCAGAATTTTACCTTTACCCTGTGTGTGTTTACCTCCCTCATGTGTGTTTCTTGTAGATAACATATGGTAGGATTTTAGTTTTTAATCCACTCTGCTATTTGCCTCCATTTTATGGGTGAGTTCATCCCATTCACAATCAGAGTTATGATTATCACTTGTGATTCCCAAACATTTTGATTTCCTCTCCCTCCTTGTTGTGACATCAGGATCACAACCAATTAGTTGTTGAGACTTTTTTTCTGATTTGAGTAATTACTAACCCTGTAAGTTCTAAATAACTACTGAGGGATTTAGTTTGTTGATTAGATAAATGCAGCCATTCAATTATATCCTCTCCTTGATGTAACACACTTTCTAATCCTTGTGAAAGTAAATTGTTTTTGCCTAATAATAAGCCTGCATATTCTTGGGAAATAGAGAAGTTAAGGTTGGAGAAAAATTCATGGCCATTTCAAATATTTTAGGAAGGGCGGCCTATTTTTTCCTCGATTTTGACCTGACCTCGAGACCTGCCTGGAGATTAGTTTTATGGAATCTGACTAAGATTACTATGGTTCTGATTGTGTAGGGCCCTGTTTCTACAGTGTGATGTTCAGTGATATCCTCTATGACACTTTGGGCATAGACCAGGAGGAGGTTTTGGTTACAATTTGAGGCAAGTCCTCTGAAAATGGCTTGTTTGGCCTCAGAAGTAACGGGGTCCTCTAGGTCTTTTAATCTGTGCTTCTAAGAGATTCTTATGTTCCAATATGCCTATGTCCTGGCAAGACATTAAAAAATCTGATACCTATTGCCTTAATGGGAGCCAGTGCCTTTTTGGAGTCTGATTTGAATTTTTATATGAAAAATCTTTTCAGAGAATTTCTCTGGCTCTTTTATGAGGAATTTGGCTTTTGATAGCAATGGATAATATGTCTACAAAATCTGCAAAATTTTCCAAGGGCCTTTGCATAATTTCTGTATATGAATTTGCCACCTTTTCTTTTTTTGGTAAATATTGCCGCTCCCTTTTTGCCACTAATGCAATATGACCATAGATTTGTTCTGTATATAATATTAGTCTATCAAGGATTCCAAATTCTTCTCCTACCAACTGATCATAATAGCTAATCCAGCCAGTCTACTTTCTCTGGCCTGTTCTTTACATAAATGTTGAAATTTTTATTTCCAATTTAAATAGCCACCACCATTAAGCATTAATTCTGCTAAGACATGCCAGTCATGTAGTGCAAGAAACTGTTGACTGATATTTCTAATTAGTACCATAGTGAATTAAGCTGTATTCCCATTCTGGACTACAATATCTCTGAGAGCTTTAAGGGCTTTAAATTTGAACATTCTGTGCTCTGCCAAATCTCTTGGCATTATGGGGTATGATAGGAGTTTTGCTCTGTCCTCTGGTGGTGTTCTTTCTATCAGTTTGTCTGACTGAGAGTACTTTGGGAGTTTTAGGTGGTGGAGGCAGGTTAAGAGGATCAGGCTGAATTTTAAAGGAAGTATCAGAGTAGGCTGGGTGTGTGGAAGAAACAGATGTAGCTTCAGTTGCAACAGTGGTGGCCATAGCAGGTGTCTGAGGAATAGGTGTAGCTTTAGCCATGGCCCCATGAGTCTGGTACATGAACACATAGGTTACAATATTAATAAAACTTTCAAGATTAGAATATACCTGGGATGCCACACTATTTCTGTCCTTTCTTCTTTTTCTTTTTCCTTCTACACCAGTGTTTTGCTTTTAATCACTCATTTTCAAGCTGCTTAATTCTGGCTTTAAAGACATTATTTTCTTGTTTTAGTTCATGTACCTCTGTTTTCAGATGACTTATTTTGCTTTTTAAGTTCTTTTCTTAATTGTCTTCAGCCTCTATTAATTGGTTTTTGAATTGTGTTTTGCATTATTCCAAAACCTGCGTCTAATTTGCTGGAATTCCTGTGCTTATGTTTGGTGTTCCTTGATTGTCCTTTGTTCCATTTGTTTTTTTTGTTCATTTCCTTGGATTGAAGCTGTCAACTGTAATTTCTTTTTTCTTTTTCTGTTGTTTACTCACATTTTTTTCCTATTTCTCCCCCCTGTAAAGATTGAAATTAATATTCAATGCCTCCAAAGTATAATATTTATAGGGATTTTTATTTAAAAGGCCCTGGGGAAGACCGTAACTCACCCTTCACCACCTCACCTTCTCTCCCAAAAGCACCGACAACATGCCCCCCATAACCATATCAAAAAACAGCCTGTGAAACCCACAACCAATAGGAAAAGGCTAAAGGCCTTATGGGTATGGTGAAAAGGAGTTTGGGTACTGTAGTTTTAACTCACAACCAATAGGAAAAGGCTTAAGGAATTATGGGCAATGTAGTTTTAAAGGGAATACAAGGTATTTTCAACTTTACACCCCCCCACCCCCCTACCCCGTAATCTTGCTCCTTTGATTATTTGCTGGATATGTTGGTTTGGACTATTCTGTCCTAAGGGACTTCTCTTCTCTACTGATTGACTAGGTTAGGCTGATGGTATTAATCAGCCCTGTAGTCAGATCTTCCCCAACTGGCAGCAGAAGCTGAAGGTGTAGCTGCAGGTGTGGAGGCTAAAGGGAGCTGAGCTTCCCACCCTGTTACTCTATAGTGGCTTCAGCCTGTTCCCTGGTAGCTTAGTCAGAAAGGCTCTCATTTGAGTCAATTGGGGGGTAGTGTTGGAGATTGAGCTTCTCTGACCTCTGAAGGCTTCTTATCTGCCCTATTGAAAAGATTAAGCCATGGCGGAGCTGGATGTGGTTTGAGGCCAAAAGCTTGAGAAGGAGGGGCAAGATGGCTACCCTCTCTGAGCTTCTCCTCCAGCTGACTCCCTGCTGCCTGGGTTCAGCCCACTGAGCCTAGCACAGCTGTACCATCAAAACACTTCCTCTGGGCTAGAACCCTTGCATGCCCAGACACAGTAGTGGGAAATGTCCTAGGAACTTCTTTCTTCTTTTCCTTTGAACCTAAGAGTTCAAGAATTCAGGCACTTTTTTTCTTTTCAAACCTTTTAAGTTGAATCCAGCAGGAGGGTCACCCAGCTCTGTCCCATTGTTAGATTTGGTTTTCTGTCCCCTTGAAGCACTTTGTTTTTGATTGGGATGGAAGGGTTTTCAGAGAGGTCTGGACTTTTGCTGATTCTAAGCCGCCATCTTGACTCTGTCCCTCTATGATGATCAAAGGAAATGACTGTAAAGCTCTTAGTACAGTATAAGCACTTAATATATGTAAATATTATATAAATTCTAGTTATTGTTATTATTATAGATGAGTAAATTATTTTTGAGAGTTGCTGAAGTATGTTGACATGGCTTTTGGTTAACATGGATAGACATTAAATAAGATCTGATCTGACACATGATATCTTCAAGGAAGGAAAATGATGGAAGTGTGAGCTGCCTAAATGAGATAAAGGGCATACAAGGCTGATATTCAGGAAGCTGGCTAATATCTCCTAGTTCTGAGAGGATTGCTAAATTGCAATTATATTCATTTGCCCACTTTCAAATACCTCTAGTCTAGGGGTATTAGTTTAATTGTTCTAAAGGTGGGAATGGAAAAATATTCTAGCTTCTTTCACTCTGCATCAATTTCTGGAGGTCTTTCCAGTTCACATGGAATTCCTCCAGTTTATTATTCCTTTGAGCACAATAGTATTCCATCACCAACATATACCACAATTTATTCAACCATTCCCCAATTGAAGGGCATGCCCTCATTTTCCAGTTTTTGCCAAAAACAAAAAGCTCGGCTATAAATATTTTTGTACAAGTCTATCTATCTATGATCTCTTTGGGGTACAAACACAGCAATGCTATGGCTGGAACAAAGGACGGGTAACCTTTTAGAACTCTTTGGGCGTAGTTCCAAATTGCCATCCAGAATGGTTGGATTGGTTCACAACTCTACCAGCAGTGCATTAATGTCCCAATTTTGCCACATCCCCTCCAACATTCATTACTCTCCCCTGCAATCATTTTAGTCAATCTGCTAGGTGTGAGGTGGTACCTCAGAATTGTTTTGATTTGTATTTTTCTAATTATTAGAGATTTAGAACACTTTCTCATGTGTTTATTGATAGTTTTGATTTATTTATCTGAAAATTGCCTTTTCATGTCCCTTGCCCATTTATTGATTGGGGATTGGCTTAATTTTTTATACAATTGATTTAGCTCCTTGTATTTTTGATCTCTGTCAGAGTTTTTGTTGAAAAGATTTTCCCCCAGTTTGTTGTTTCCTTTCTGATTTTGATTGCATTGTTTTTGTTTGTACAAAAACTTTTTAATATAATATAATCAAAATTATTTATTTTACATCTTGTAATTTTTTCTAACTCTTCCTTGGTTTTAAAATTTTCCCTTTCCCAAAGATCTGACAGGTATACTATTCTATGTTCACCTAATTTTCTTATACTTTCCTTCTTTCTTATATTCAAGTCATTCACACATTCTGAATTTATCTCGGTGTAGCGTGTGAGATGTTGATCTAAAACTAATCTCTACCACATTGTTTTCCAATTTTCCCAAAAGATTTTGTCAAATAGAGGATTTTTATCCCCAAAATTGGGCTCTTTGTGTTTATCATACACTGTCTTGCTGACATTACTTACACCAAGTCTATTTCACTGATCCTCGCTTCTGGCTCTTAGCCAGTACCATATCGTTTTGATGACTGCTGCTTTATAGTATAGTTTAATATCTGGTACTGCTAGGCCACCTTCCTTCATGTTTTTTTTGTCATTATTTCTCTTGATATACTTGATCTTTTTTTCTTCCAAATGAACATTGTCATAGTTTTTCTAATTCAGTAACTAAATTTTTTGGTAGTTTGATAGGTATGGCACTAAATAGGTCAATTAATTTGAGTAAAATGGTCATTTTTATTATGTTAGCTCATCCTACCCATGAGCACTCAATGTTTTTCCAATTGTTTAGATTTAGTTTTAAGTGTTTGGAAAGTGTTTTGTAGTTATGTTCATATAATTCCTGTGTTTGTGTTGGTAGATAGATTCCTAAGTATTTTATATTGTCTAGGATGATTTTAAATGGTGTTTCTCTTTCTACCTCTTGCTGCTGTGATGTATTTGAAATATATAGAAATGCTGATGATTTATATGCATTTATTTTGTATCCTGCAACTTTGCTAAAGTTGTTGATTATTTCCACTAGTTTTTAGTTGATTCTCTAGGATTTTTAAGTAGACCATCATATCCTCTGCAAAGAGTGATAGCTTAGTCTCCTCATGGCCTATTTTAATACTTTTAATTTCTTTTTCTTCTCTACTTGCTATTGCTAGTGTTTCTAGTACAATGTTAAATGATAGAGGTGATAGTGGGCATCCTTGTTTCATGTCTGATCTTATTGGGAAGGCTTCTAATTTATCCCCATTGCATATGATGATTGTTGACGGTTTTAGATATATACAGTTTATTATTTTTAGGAATGGTCCTTTTATTCCTATACTTTTTAGTGTTTTCAATAGGATGGATGTTGTATTTTGTCAAAGTCTTTTTCAGCATCTAATGAGATAATCATGTGGTTTTTGTTGGTTTGCTTGTTGATATGGTCAATTATGTGAATGGTTTTCTTGATGTTGAACCATCCTTGCATTCCTGGTATAAATCTCATCTGATCATAATGAATAATCCTTGTGATCACTTGTTCAAGTCTCCTTGCTCGTATTCTGTTTAAGATTTTTGCATCTATGTTCATTAAGGAGATGGGACTGTAGTTTTATTTCTCTGTTTTTGATCTACCTGTCTTTGGGATAAGTACCATATTTGTACCATAAAAGGAGTTTGATAGAACTCCTTCTTTGTTTATTATGTCAAATAGTTTGTATATTATTGGAATTAGTTGTTCTTTGAAGGTTTGATAGAATTCACTTGTGAATCCATTTGGTAATGGGGATTTTTTCTTAGGGAGTTCTTGATGGCTTGTTCAATTTCTTTTTCTGATATTGGATTATTTAAGCATTCTATTTCTTCTACTGTTAATCTAGGCAATTTATATTTTTGTAACTATTCATCCTTATCACCTAGATTGTTATATTTTTTGCCATATAATTGCACAAAATAGTTTTTAATGATTGACTTGATTTCCTCTTCATTAGAGGTGAGGTCATTTTTATTATGTTAGCTTATCCTACCCATGAGCACTCAATGTTTTTCCAATTGTTTAGATTTAGTTTTAATTGTTTGGAAAGTGTTTTGTAGTTATGTTCATTTTTTTTTCATCTTTGATACTGATGATTTGGATTTCTTCTTTCCTTATGTTAATTAGATTGGCCAGTTCTTTCTTAATTTTGTTTGTTTTTTTCAAAGTACCAGCTTCTAGCTTTATTTATTAATTTAAAAGTTCTTTTACTTTTAATTATATTGATTTCTTCTTTAATTTTTATAATCTCTAATTTTGTGTTTAGCTGTGGATTTTTAATTTGTTCCCTTTCTAATTTTTTAATTTGTATGCCCAGTTAATGGACCTTTGCCCTCTTTAATTTGTTAATAATGCATTTAAGGTTATACATTTTCCCCTGAGTACTGCCTTAGATGTTTCTCACAGAGTTTGGTAGGATGTCTCATCAGTGTCATTCTTTTCAATGAAATTATTGATTGTTTCTATGATTTCTTCCTTAACTAACTGGTTTTGGAGAATCATATTACTTAATTTCCAATTAGCTTTTGATTTGCTTGTCCATGTGCCCTTACTAATTATTATTTTTATTGCATTATGATCTGAAAAGGTTATGTTTATTATTTCTGCTCTTTTGAATTTATTTGCAATGTTTCTATGCCCTATTACATGGTCAGTCTTTGTGAATATACCATTGTGCAGCTGAAAACAATGTGTATTCCTTTTCGTCCCCATTTATTTTTCTCCAAATATCTACTAAATCCAATTTTTCTTGGATTTCATTCACCTCTCATCTCTTTCTTATTTATTTTTTGGTTTGGTTTATCTAGATCTGAAAGAGGAATATTTAGATCTCCCACTAGTATGATTTTACTATCTATTTCCTTCTTCAGCTCTGCCAATTTCTCCTTTAGAATCTGGATGCTATACCATTTGGTACATACATGTTGAGAGCACTGTTATATCCTCATTGTCTATACTGCCTTTAATCGGGATGTAATTACCTTTCCTGACTCTTTTAATCAGATCTATTTTTACTTTGACTTTGTCAGAAATCATGATCACCACTCCTTCTTTTTCTCAGTTGAAGCCCAAAAGATTTCGACCCAGCCTTTGACCTTAAACGTTTGTATCTTCACCCGCCGCATATGTGTTTCTTGTAGAGAACGTATGGTAGGATTTTGGTTTCTAAACCACTCGGCTATTTGTTTCCATTTTTTTGGGGGTGAGTTCATCCCATTCACATTCAGAGTTATAATTTTCAGTTCTGTACTCCCCACCATTTTTGGTATCCTCTACTAGTTCTACCCCTTCTTCTTACACTATTTTTAAACCAGTGTTTTGTTTTAGACCAGCCCCCCTTGTCCTCTCCCTTGAATTACTTCCCTTTCCACCCCATCCCTTATTATTCCCATCTTCTTTTTAAGGCCTAAAGAATTCTCTCTCCCATCTCCTCCCCTTCCTTTTTTGACCTCCCCTTTCCCTGTTTCCTTTAGTTAATCCATTCTGACTTTCTCATAGGGTTACATAGAATTCTATATCCTAATGGATATAGCTACTCTTCCCTCTCAGGGTTAATTCCACTGAGAGTATGGTTTAAATATTACCTCCTAATGCTCTCTTCCTCTCCTTTTTATAATAATATTCATCCCCTCCCCTTCCCATGCTCTCTTTCTGTGGTATAGAATGTTCTATTTTTCTTACTCATTAAAATTTTTCTTGATACCATCTACTATTCACACCCCCCGCCTATTTTTCCCCTGCTCCATCTCATCTTAGTCCATTTAGTGCTTCAACCTCTCCATATGAATAATTCTTCTAATTACATAATAGTGAATACAGTTTTTGAAAATTACACTTAAAGTTTCTTCATATAGAAATACAAATAATTTGATCTCATTAAGGCCCTTAAAGAGGTAAATTTAAAAATAAGAGCTTTCTTTCTTTTCCCTCTGTTTCTTATGTACCTTTTCATGTTTCTCTTCATTTTTGTGGTCTGATAGCAAACTTTCCATTTAGTTCTGGTCTTTTCTGTGCAAGTACTTAGAAATTTCCTATCTTGTTCAATGCCCATATGAAATTTCTCCTGGAAGTATATAGTCAGTTTTGATGTGTAGGTGATGCTTGGTTGTAGACCCAGTTCTCTTGCCTTTCTGAATATCATATTCCAAGTCTTGAGATCTTGTATTGTCGAGGCTGCCAGATTCTGTGTGATCCTGATTGGTGCTCCTTGATATCTGAATTGTCTCTTTCTGGCTTTTGGAAAATTTTTTCCTTTACTTGGAAGCTCTTGAATTTGGCTATTATATTCCTGGGGATTGTCTTTTCACAGTCTAGTGTAGAGGGTGATCTATGGATCCTTTCAATTGCTATATTGCTCTCTTGTAGAACTTCAGGACTGTTTATTTTTCTAATTTAAACATTTATTAATATTCATTTTTAACCTGTTTACATGCTTCATGCCCCTACTTTCCCCTTCACCCCTACCCCCTGCTGTTCCCCCACCCATGGCCTACGTACATTTCCACTGGATGCAACATGTGTCCTTGTTCAGGGCTTATTTCCATATTGTTGTTAGTTGCATTGGTGTGGTAGTTTCCAGTCTACATCCCCAATCATGTCTGCCTCAGCCAATGCGTTCAAGCAATTATTTATCTTCTATGTTTCCTCTCCTGCAGTTCTTCCTCTAAATGTGGGTAGCATTCTTTACCATAAATCCTTCAGAGCTGTCTTATGTCATTGATTTGTTGCTGGTAAAGAAGTAAATTGTATTCGATTTTACCATAGTATATCCATCTCTGTGTACAGTGTTCTTCTGGCTCTGCTCCTTTCGCTCTGCATCAGTTCTTGGAGGTCTTCCAGTTCACCTGGAACTCCTCCAGTTTATTATTCCTTTTAGCACAATAGTATTCCATCACCAGCATATACCACAGTTTGTTCCTCCATTCCCCAATTGAAGGGCATACCCTCCTTTTCCCGTTCTTTGCCACTACAAAAAGCATAGCTATAAATATTTTTGTACAAGTCTGTTTATCTATGATCTCTTTGGGGTACAAAACCAGCAATGGTAAGGCTTGAACAAAGGGCAGGCATTCTTTTATAGCCCTGTGAGCATAGTTCCAACTTACCAGCCAGAATGGTTGGATCATTTCACAACTCCACCAGCAATGCAAAAATGTCCCAATTTTGCCACATCCCCTCCAGCATTCATTACTCTCCCCTTCTTTCATTTTAGCCAATCTGCTAGGTATGAGGGTTACCTCAGAGTTGTTTTGATTTGCATTTCTCTAATTATTAGAGATTTAGAACCCTTTCTCATGTGCTGATTGATACTTTTGATTTCTTTACCTGAGAATTGCCTATTCATGTCTCTTGCCCATTTTTCAATTGGGGAATGGCTTGATTTTTTATACAATTGATTTAACTCCTTATATATTTGAGTAATTAGACCCCTGTCAGAGTTTTTTGTTATAAAGATTTTTTCCCAATTTGTTGTTTCCCTTCTGATTTGACTACATTGTTTTTGAATGTATAAAAGCTATTTAGCTTAATATAATCAAAACAATTTAATTTACATTTTGTAATTTTCTCTAACTCTTGCTTGGTTTTAAAATCTTTCCTTTCCTAGAGATCTAACAGGTGTACTTTTTTGTGTTCTCTTATTTATAGTTTCCCTCTTTATATTCAGGTCATTTACCCATTCTGAATTTATCTTATTTCCCAGCAGTTTTTGTCAAATAGTGGATTCATGTCCCAAAAGTTGGGCTCTTTGGGTTTATCATACACTGTCTTGCTGTTTTCATTTACCCCAAGTCTATTCCATTGATGTTCCCTTTTATCTCTTAGCCAGTACCATATTGTTTTGATGACTGCTGCTTTATAGTATAGTTTAATATCTGGTACTGCTAGGCCCCCTTCCTTCACATTTTTTTTTCATTATTTTCCTTGATATTCTTGATCTTTTGTTATTCCAAATGAAATTTGTTATAGTTTTTCGTAATTCAGTAAAGAAGTTTTTTGGTATTATGATAGGTATGGCGCTAAATAGATAAATTAATTTGGGTAGAATGGTCATTTTTATTATGTTAGCTCATCCTACCCATGAAGAATTAATGGCTTTCCAATTGTTGAGATCCAGTTTTATTTGTTTGGAAAGTGTTTTGAAGTTGTTTTCATATAATTGTTGAGTTTGTTTTGGTAGATAGATTCCCAAGTATTTTATATTGTCTAGGGTGATTTTAAATGGTGTTTCTCTTTCTACCTCTTGCTGCTCTAATGTGTTGGAAATATATAGAAATGCTGATGATTTATGTGCATTTATTTTGTATCCTGCAACTTTGCTAAAGTTGTTGATTATTTCTACAAGCTTCTTAGTTGATTCTCTAGGATTTTTTAAAGTATACCATCATATCAACTGAAAAGAATGATAGCTTAGTCTCCTCATTGCCTATTTTGATACCTTCAATTTCTTTTTCTTCTCTAATTGCTATTGCTAGTGTTTCTAGTACTATGTTCAATAATAGAGGTGATAATGGGCATCTTTGTTTCACACCTGATCTTATTGGGCAGGCTCCTAATTTGTCCCCACTGCATATAATGCTTGTTGATGGCTTTAGGTATATGCTTTTTATTATTTTTAGGAAGGGTCATTCTATTTCTATACTTTTCAATGTTTTAAATAGGAATGGATGCTGTATTTTGTCAAAGGATTTTTCAGCATCTATTTAGATAATCATGTGATTTTTGTTTATTAGACTGTTGATATGCTCAATTATGTGGATGGTTGTCTTAATGTTGAACCATCCTTGTATTCCTGGTATAAATCCCACCTAATCATGGTGGATGATCTTCTTAATTACTTGATGGAGTCTCTTTGCTAATATTCTATTTAAGATTTTTCATCTATGTTCATTAGGTAGATTGGTCTATTGTTTTCTTTCTCTGTTTTTGGTCTACCTGGCTATGGGTTCAGTACTATATTTGTGTCATAAAAGGAATTTGGTAATACTCCTTCTTTACTTATCATATCAAATAATTTGTATAGTATTAGGATTAGTTGCTCTTTTAATGTCTGATAGAATACACTTGTGAATCCATCCGGTCCTGGTGATTTTTTCTTAGGGAGTTCTTTGATGGCTTGTTCAATTTCTATTTCTGATATGGGATTATTTAGATATACCATTTCTTCTGCTGTTAATCTAGGCAATTTATATTTTTGTAAATATTGATCCATATCTCCTAAATTCTTATATTTATTGCCATATAATTGGGTGAAAAGGTTCTTAATGATTGCCTTAATTTCCCCTTCATTAGAGGTGAGGTCTCCCTTTTCATCTTTGATACTGTCAATTTGGTTTTCTTCTTTCCTTTTTCTTATTATATTGACCAATACTTTGTCTGTTTTATCTCTTTTTTCAAAATACCAGCTTCTAGTCTTATTTATTAATTCGATAATTTTTTACTTTTGATTTTATTAATTTCTCCCTTGATTTTTAGTATTTCTAATTTAGTTTTCATCTGGGGGGTTTTAATTTGCTCACTTTCTAATTTTTTGAGTTGCATACCCAATTCACTAATCTCTGCCCTGCTTAATTTGTTAATATATCCACTCAAGGATATAAATTTCCCCCTGAATACTGCCTTGGCTGCATCCCATAGAGTTTGGTAGAATGTCTCATTATTGTCATTCTCTTCAGTGAAATTGTTGATTGTTTCTATGATTTCTTCTTTGACTGATTGGTTTTGGAGAATCATATTATTTAATTTCCAAATGGTTTTTGATTTTCCTGTCCAGGTGCCCTTACTAATTATTATTTTTTTGCATTATGATCTGACAGGTTTACATTTATTATATCTGCTCTTTTGCATTTGTTTGCAATGATTCTATGCCCTATAACATGGTCAATCTTTGTGAATTTGTCGTGTGCAGCTGAAAAGAAGGTGTATTCCTTTTTGTCCCTATTTATTTTCCTCCACATATCAATTAAATCTAATTTTTCTAGGACTTCATTCACCTCTCTTACCTCCTTATTTATTTTTTGGTTTTAATTTATCTAGATCTGAAAGAGGAATATTTAAATCTCCCACTGTTATGGGTTTACTATCTATTTCCTTCTTGAGCTCTGCCAGTTTCTCCTTTATGAATTTGGATGCTATACCACTCTGTGAATACATATTGAGCAGTGTTATTTCCTCATTGTTCATTCTGCCTTTAATCAGGATGTAATGACTTTCCCTGTCTTTTTTAATCATATCTATTTTTACTTTGGCCATGTCAGAGATCATAATATCCACTCCTGCCTTCTTTTTTTCATTTGAGGCCCAAAAGATTTTTCTCAAGCCCTTAACCTTAAACTTGTGTGTGTCTACCCCCCTCATACATGTTTCTTGTAGACAACATATGGTAGGATTTTGGTTTCTGATCCACTCTGCTTTTTGCTTTCGTTTTATGAGAGAGTTTATCCCATTTACATTCAGAGTTACAATTATCAGTTGTGAATTCACTGACATTTTTGTATCCTCCCCTAGACCCACCCCTTCTTCTTACACTATTTTCTTTTAAACCAGTGGTTTGCTTTGAACTGTTATCCCTTATCCCCTCCCTTGAGTGACTTCCCTTTCTGCCTGCTCCCTTGTTATTCCTCTTTTTTTGTTTTTTAAAGGCCTAATGAGTTCCCTCCCCCTTCTTCTTCCCTCCCTTTTTTGACCTCCCCCCTGCTCCCTTTGGTTTATCCCTTCTGACTTTCTCAGTAGGAATCTATAAGAGTTTTATGTCCGAAAGGATAATAAAGCTACTCTTCCCTCCCCAGGTTGGTTATACTGAGAGCAAGGTTTGATTATTACCTCTTAATGCTCTCTTCCCATCCTTCTTATAATAGTATTTATCCCCTCCCCTTCCCATGCCCTCTTTGTATGTAATAGAATATCCTATTTGTCTTATTTACTCAGATTTTTCATGGTGTCCCCTACTATTCACCCCCCTCTTTCACACCCCCAATGTCATCTTAGACCATTTAGTATCCTGTCCTCTCCCTATGGATTATTCTTCTGGTTGCTAAAATAGTGAATATTATAATAGTGAATCTAGTTCACTACACAGAATTATACATAGCATTTCTCCTCATAGTAATACAGATAATTAGACCTTATTTAAGCCCTTAAAGAGTCAAGTTTAAAGAATTATGATTTTTCTTTCTTTTCTCTCTGTTTCTTATTTACCTTTTCATGTTTCTCTTGATTTTTTTTGGCTGGGTATCAAACTTTCCATTTAGTCCTGGTCTCTTTTGTGCAAAAATTTGGAAATCTTTAATTTTGTTGAATGCCCCTACTTTCCCCTCATTGTATATAGCCAGTTTCCATGGGTAGTTGATCCTGAAGGCCCAGCTCTCTTGCCTTTCTGAATATCATGTTCCAAGCTGTGAGGTCTTTTAGCATGGAGGCTGCCAGATCCTATGTGATCCTGATTGGTGCTCCTTGATATTTGAATTGTGTCTTTCTGGCTTCTTGTAAGATTTTCTCTTTTACTTGGAAGCTCTTGAATTTGGCTATTATATTCCTTGGCATTGTCTTATCTGGATCGAGTGTAGAGGGTGATGACTCGATCCTTTAAATGTCTATATTGCCCCCTTGTAGAACTTCAGAACAATTTTGCTGAATAATTTCTTTTAGTATGGAGTCCAAATTTCTATTAATTTCTCCCTTTTTAGGGAGACCAATGATTCTCAAATTGTCTCTTCTAGACCTGTTTTCTTGGTCTATCACTTTCTCATTGAGATATTTCATGTTTCCTCCTATTTTTTCAGTCTTTTGACTTTGTTTTATTTGTTTTTGTTGTCTTGAGAGATCATTATCTTCTAATTGTTCAATTCTAGCCTTTAAGGACTGGTTTTCGGCTATAATCCTTTCGTTTTCCTTTTCAATCTGGTCATTTCTGGTCTTTAGTTAACTTGTCTCACTTTCCAATTGCGAAATTCTGCCTTTTAAACAGGTATTTTCTTGCCAGATCTCTTCCATCTTCTTCAACATCTCATTTTTGAACTCTTCAATAGATTGTGACCAGCTTTCATTGTTTTGGGAAGGTTTGGATTTTTGTTTGTCCTCCTCTGTTTTCTGGATTTTCTCTGTGTAGAAGTTGTCAAGTGTTCCAGAGTTTTTCTTGATAATCTTTTTCTTCTGGGCTTCCCTATGGCTTGCCATCGTTAGCCCCACCCCTTTTCACCTTTGTCTTCACACTCAGGGTCTGCCTGCACTTTCTAAGCTCCTGAGGGCTCTGGTCTCCTTGTCCTTGGTGTCAGGCCTCCTGGTAGTCCCCAGTCTGCCCCTCTGCCTGAGGCTCCTTCAGCGGTCTCGGGTGCTGCTTCCAAAGCCACGGGTCTTCACTCGATTGTCCTACCTTGCATTGGAGATCTTTATTCGTGTCTAGGCAACTGCCTTCACCCACGCAGATGCTCAGGGAAAGTCCCTGCCTTAGAGATCTTTGTCTGTGCCTGGGGCACTGCCTTCACCCATGCAGACACTAGGGAAAGTCCTTGCTCTAGAGATCTTTGTCCTCGCCCGGGGCAATATCTTCACCTGGGCAAACTCTGGGGAACTTCGGTGTGTGCCCCCCAGCCACTTTGGGTCCCATGTCTTGCAGCTCACAGGTACAAGCCCTGGGGCTGCTAGTGATTTATTGCTTGCCCCAATCCTGTTTTCACTCTTGTGTGTTGTCCTTGGAGCTGTGCGTGTTGTGTGTGTGGGGGTGGAGGGGCTTCTTCCTCTTGCGTTTTAGTGAGAGCTGTTTCACCCCTTTATAGTGTGGAAATGCCCTGATTCTGCGTACCTTCAATGTTGTGCCCTGTTGTGGGGTTCCTTCGTTCGTCTGAGTTTGTTTTTATGTCCCCTTGAGGAGTCCTGTAAGCTTCAGTTAGGAGAGATCGAGCGGCTGCTCCTTACTCTGCCTCCATCTTAACTGGAAGTCTATAGCATTCACTTCAGGGCAGTTTTGCTGAATAATTTCTTTTAGTATGGAGTCCAAATTTCTATTAATTTCTGCTTTTTCAGGAAGACCAATGATTCTCACATTGTCTCTTCTAGACTTGTTTTATTGATCTGTCAATTTCTCATTGAGATATTTCATGTTTCCTTCAATTTTATCAGTCTTTTGACTTTGCTTTATTTCTTCTTGCTGTCTTGAAAGATCATTGTCCAATTCTAATTGCCCAATTCTAGCCTTTAGAGACTGGTTTTCAGCTATAATCTTTTGGTTTTTCTTTTCATTCTTGTCCTTCATGTTGTTCAAGGCTTCCACTTGGTCTTTTCTGGTCTTCAATTTGCTTATCAATTCATTTAATTTCTGAGTTTCACTTTCAAATTGTGAAATTCTGCTTTTTAAACTGTTATTTTCTTGCCAGATCTCTTCCATCTTTCTCATAATCTCAGATTTGAAATCTTCGAGATCTTGTGACCCATTTTCATTTTTTGGGAAGGTTTGGATGTTTTTAATTGTTTGTCCTCCTCTGTTTTCTGGTGTTTTTTTTTTCTGTGCAAAAGTTATCAAGTGTTAAAGCTTTTTTCTTTGTTTCTTGTTCATTCATTGGGCCTTGCTTGGCATTATTATGCTTTATCTGCCATATGTCTGAATAAGGCAATCTGATTCTCTTTGTATGGAGTGGGGGATGAGTTTTTTTGCCTGAGTCTACTTTGTGAGTCTCCTGGCTTCTCTGAGGATCCTCCTGGGGTCTCTGGTCTAGCTATTTTCAGGGTCGAGCCCCTGTGTTCCTAGCCAGCTGTCCAGAGCCCAGAACTTGGCCCAGGCTTGCCCCTACATCTGAGGTTTTCCCCTTAGTCTTAGTGCTGGGTGTTGCTGCTGCCTCTCTCAAGCCCACTCCCGTGTCCAAGGTCTGAGTTTTCCAGCCTCCTCGATTCTCAGTTCTTTCAGCTCTCAGGGGCAAGTTCCTAGTAGTGCCAGCTAGCTGCCAAGGGGCTTGATTTTGTGCCCCTGATCACTCTAACTCTGGAGGGCAGCCTCTGACTCTGGTACTGTGGGTGCGTTGAGGGAGGTTTGATCTGCTTGTGTTTTTTTTCTTGTTTTTGTTTTTACATTTTTAAACCCTTAACTTCTGTGTATTGGCTCCTAGGTAGAAGAGTGGTAAGGGTGGGCAATGGGGGTCAAGTGACTTGCCCAGGGTCACATAGATGGGAAGTGTCTGAGACCAGATTTGAACCTAGGACCTCTCATCTCTAGGCCTGACTCTCAATCCACTAAGCTACCCAGCTGCCCCTCTGCTTGTATTTTTATGGGAGCTATTACCCCCCTTATAGCGTGGAAGTACCCAAATCCCATGTGCCTTCCATACTGCACCCTACTGTGGGGTCCCTTCTTTCATCTGGATTTATTTTTTGTCCTTTGGAGGTATGCTCTATTGGTTGGTTAGGAAAGCCACCCAGCTTCTATTCAGCCACCATCTTAACCCAAAAGCAGGATTTTCTATTTATAATATGACTATTAAATAATAGAAAAATGAACCCCAATAAACCTTTACATTACCTCAAAAACACATTTAACTTGAGGGATTTATTTTCAGAAATGTTAGTTGTTCTTCAAGTATAGAGAAGGTCACAGGTAGAAGTAGCTCTTGAACTATGAAGTATTTATATCAGTAAAACTTTTTTTCACTTCAATTGATGTCTACTAATTCCACCTCAGAATTGAGTTTTGCATTTGGTGGACTTTTTGCATCAGGATTTCCTTTCTTGCCATAAGCTCATTCAGGATAAATCTCCAGGTGAATCTTTTCTCCTTCACTCATTGGTAAAAGTGCTTCATCCCATCCACTGATAACTTTATCTACTCCAAATTTAAAACTTATTGGCTTAGCATTCTTTCTCTTCTTTGTACTAGTTTGACCATTAGTATTAAAAATAATTCCATTCTGTAAAATTCCTGCGTACCAGCATTGAACAAAATCACTGTTTTGGGGAAAGTTATTTAATCTCCCTGCTTAAGAGTGGATTTTGTATATTTTGGCGGCCCCTCATCCAAAGTCTTTTCCGGTTTGACTTCTGTAGATTTCTTTTCATCAAGCTTCATATTTTTCACCTGCTCTGTCACTTTGGCAGCACTCTCAGTACCTTTGATACACTTACTTTCAATAAGGTGGCTATAGGCTGTGACTATCTGGTCCTTGTTTGCTGTCTTGGCCACATTTTTTATGTTTCCAAGTAATTTATGTTCTACAAAAAATGAATCTGAGCCACTGTCCTGCAAAAACTTGATGATGTCCTTCATGGGGAGTTCCTCACTATGCAGCTGCTCAGCACTCCATGCTGGCTGTGGCCTTGCAGCCAGCATCTTCCTCCTACTGCTTCTATCTGACTGAGCTGGCCCTGGCCCTGGCCCTCAAGCCCTGGCCCTCTTCACAGTCATTGAGAGAGCCTCTATCCCTCTTTTAAAACATAAAAAGATTTAATTACAAAAATACAAAAGAAAAAACAAAAGACCAAGACCCCAATCCATTGATTTTTAGTGAGTCCTTCTGTCTAAATCAAATCCTTGAGCTTTTTGATCAAAGTTAAAAAAAAATTAAAACCTTTTTGACTAATCATAGAACTTAAAAACAATAACTAAATTAAGAATTAAATAAAACAAACTTTTTCTTTCCTATTAGTTGACTGAATTTGGAGATCCAGTATTGCACTGGCATGGAATTTGATATACTGAAGTAAAAGGGTTAGGATATTACTTATATCTGGACATTTTTTAATAAAATATTTTTTATAGGTGAGAAAACAAATGTTTTTCTTATTTATATACATATTGGCCTATTTCAAAAGAGAATTTCTCCCCTTATTTTCCAGCATAACTGTTTAGCATGCTCATAAAGATTTGAGTATTTTTTCCTCTCTTGATCTTGCCAAATACAAAATATAAATGAGTTTACACTTTTCTACTATTTTTTCCAATATCATCATCTTACCCATTTCTGAAGATGAACAATTTACAGAGCCTTCCCCAAATTCTTATTTTCCAAGTTATACTGAATAACATTGCCTATCTCCACTGTGCTTCTTAGACACTCATTTTGTATGGGTAGGAAATTTCAGCAAAGTACTGAATGTTCCTGCTTATGGGTTACCAAAATATAAAGTGAAGGGAAAAAACACTAATATCAATTCATGTAATAAGTCCATACCAGCTTTCTTTCCAAGCCTGTTTGATCTTCCACACTTTTTATATCTATGCATTTTCTTAAGCTACTCATATAGGTCAGTCCATACAACATGTAAATTGATTTTCTCTTTTATTCTTTCAAATACATGACTTTTTAGAAGCTCTCTGATAGTGAGCTGTCATACACCCTTACAGCTGAGGTCATGGAATCTTTGACCCTTGATCAACAATAACAATAAAAGAATTGTGATGAAAACAAAAGCAATGAAGCATGTTGGGAAAGCATCAGGAAGATGGCATTTCTGTGTTTTGTAAGATTCAGTCACTTGAGCTAGCTGTAATATAAGTGAAAATTACATTTGCCATCCTAAAATATAGAAACATTCATCCTGAAGAAGATCAAAGCAACATGTGTGTGATAATAACCCCATTAAACCATTTAAATTCAATTTCTTAAAGCCTAAAACACGTAGAAAGTTTATAGAAACTACTATTTTCATGTTTGATGGGATTTTCCTACATAGAAATACATTATCTCCTGAACTTCAAAATCTTCATTATAACAAGTAAATAACCATGAACTCTAAAATCAATAATAGGAGAACACAGATAAGCTTTGAGTTAGGGCCTGACAAGGTCCTTTCTGCTTGTCATCAAAAACTTTCACAAGGCTCAACAGTAAGATGCACCTAGTGTTGATTTTTTATTTTATTTTTAATTTCTGCAAAAGAAGATCTCAGAAATAATTTACTCTTTTAAATTGGAGAATGTCTGTGATTTGTGTGGATAAAGCAAGTATCCACAATGAGTCAATTATCCTGGAAATATTTATTAAATTAATTAATTAAGAATATTTTTCCATGGTTACATGATTCATGTCCTTTCCTACCCCTCTTCCCTCAACCCTCCTGGAGATGATAAACAATTCCACTAGGTCGTACATGTATCATTTTTCAAAACCTATTTCCATATTATTAATATTTATAATAGAGTTATTATTTAAAGCCAAAATCCCCCAAAATAAACTCATTGACCTATGTGATCAATAATATGTTTTTCTTCTGCATTTCTACTTCCACAGTCATTTCCTGGATGTGGATAGCTTTCTTTCTCATAAGTCCCTCAGGATTGTCCTTGATCATCGCATTGCTCCTAGTAGAGAAGTCTCATACATTTGATTGTGCCACAACGTTTCAATTTCTGTATAAAATATTCTCCAGGTTCTTCTCATTTTGATCTGCATTAGTTCCTGGAGGTCTTTCCAGTTTACATGAAAATCCTCTAGTTCATCATTCCTTACAGAACAATAGTATTCCATCAGCTACCACAATTTGTTCAGCCATTCACCAATCAAGGAAAATTCTCTCATTTTTTTTTAGTTTTTCACCACTATAAAAAGTAGGGCTATAAATGTTTATGTACAAGTATATTTCCTTAATATTTCTTTGAGGTACAAAGCCCCTTTGTGTATCCCTGAAGTATAGAAGAACCATAAGAATATCAATCTGTTATTAAGTACATATTTATTTATTTATCATTAAAATTTGAGAAGACCAGTATGACAGAGCAGAAAAAATATCCTTAGGTAAAGACATTAGGATTAAATCTTGGATTTGCTACTTCAAAACTTTGTGACCATGAAGAATTCATTTTAATATTCCAAGTTTAATTTCTTATCTATGAAATTAAAATAATTAGACTTATTTAGTCATAGTGAAGAAAGAGTCTTGTGAACCTTAAATTACATATCTATTTCAGTTAATTAGATGTTTTTGATAATAAACATTTGTAGACACAGTAAAAGGTAAAAGCAAAATTGCTTTCATGAGGGAAATATTGACAAATATGTATTCTATACCATCTATTAAAATATTTCTAATATAAGAGCGAATACTTCAATAAAATATTTCAAAAACTTGACAAAATTCTGACATCAGAGTCAGAATCGAACGTCCAGGGATCATAATTTCATTCTCTGACAATGATTTCATTCACTTTGGTATCCTTGCTTAAAATTTATTGGTGGCAAAAATAGATCTTTAGATTTTCCTGTTTTTTTCAATTTAACCAAATAGCAGTTTCCCTTGAAAAAGACAATTATCAAGTATTATTATACTTCAAAAACTGGGAGGGGCAGCAAAGGTTTCAAATACTGAGATACAGTCTTGTTTCCTATCTTTTGGTTTTAATAGTCCTTCCTTTCAGCTTCACTGGTTGAGGATTTTAACACCCTAATAAAGAATCTTTGTAAAGTTTTGAAATGGCATAGAAAGCTCATTAAAGCTCTTTTAGAAGTCTTTATATTTTTAATTGCTCATAGGTAGGATGAGCTTACATAATAAAAATGACAATCCTACCCAAATTAATTTACTTATTCGGTGCCAAAACTACCAAGAAACTATTCTACTGATTTAGAAAAAATTATAAGAAAGTTCATTTGGAAAACAAAAGATCAAGAATATCAAGGGAAATAATGAAAAAAACAGGTGAAGAATGGGGGTTTAACAGTATGAGATCTTAAACTGTACTATAAAGTAGTGGTCATCAAAATAATATGGTACGGACTAAGAGACGGAAAGGTGGATCAATGGAATTGACTTGGGGTAAATGACCTCAGAGAGCTAGTGTTCAATAAACCCAAAGATCAGAGTTTTTGGAACAAGAACCCACTATTTGACAAAAACTCCTGAGAAAATTGGAAAACAATATGGGAGAAATTAGCTTAAGATTAACATTTCACACTCTCAACCAAGATAAATTCAGAATGGGTGAATTACTTAAATATAAAGAAGGAAACTATAAATAAATTAGGTGAACATTAAATAGTATACCTGTCAGATCTATGGGAAAGGAAATATTTTAAGACCTAGCAAGAGAGAGAATATTGCAAAATGCAAAATGAATAATTTTGACTACATTAAGTTAAAAAGGTTTTGTAAAAACAAAACCAATGCAACCAAAATTAGAAGGGAACCAGCAAATTGGGGAAAAATCTTTATAACAAAAACCTCTGACAAAGGTCTAATTACTGAAATTTATAAGGAACTAAATCAATTGAACAAAAAGAAATCAAAATTATCAATAAGCACATGAAAAGTTATTCTAAATCTCTTATAATTAAAGAAATGTAAATCAAAACAACTCTGAGGTACCACCTCACACTTAGCAGATTGGTTAATATGACAGCAAAGGAAAGTAATTAATGTTGGAGGGGATGTTGCAAAATTGGGACATTAATGCACTGCTGTTTGAGTTGTGATTTGATTCAACCAATATGGAAGGTTATTTGGAACTATGCCCAAAGGGCTTTAAAAGAGTGCCTGCCCTGTGATCCAACCATACCACAGCCATACACCAAAGAGATAATAAGAAAAAGACTTGTACAAAAATATTTGTAGCCATACTCTTTGAGGTAGCAAAAATTTGAAAAGTGAGGGGATGCCCTTCAATCGGGCAATGGCTGAACAAATTGTGCTATCTGTTGGTGACGGAATACTCTTATGCCAAAAGGAATAATGAACTGGAGGAATTCCATGTGAACTGGAATGACCTCCAGGAATTGATGCAGAGTGAAAAGAGCAGAACCAGGAGAACATGATACACAGAGGCTGGTACACTGTGGTACAATCGAATGTAATGGACTTCTCTACTAGCAGCAATGCAATGATCCAAGACAATTCTGAGGGATTTATGAGAAAGAATGCTATTCACATCCAGAGAAAGAACTGTGGGAGTAGAAACACAGGAGAAAAACAACTTCTTGAACACATGGTTAGATGAGGATATGATTGGGGATGTAGATTCTAAATGATCACCCTAGTGCAAATATTAATAATATGGAAATAAGTCTCAATCAATGATATACATAAAACCCCATGGAATTGTTTGTTAGTTATGGGAGGAGAAAATGAAGAGGGAAGAGAAAGAACATGAGTCATGTAACCATGCAAAATATTCTAAATGAATTAATAAAAATAAAAATAAATATTCAGGAATAAATAATTTTACAAAGAATATTGCATTCCACATCATGTTTTGATACAGCAACATCTTTGGAATGGTGACTTTAAAAAGATGGACCCTTGCTTTCATAGGAAACATGTAGTCATTAAGGGAGTTTTGTGTTTTCTCATATTTTTGTTCCAAGGCAGAAGAGCAGGAAAGATTAGGTGATGGAGATTAAGTGACTTGGACAGAGTCACACAGCCAAATTTGGACCCAGGATCTGTAGACCTGGCTCTCAATCTATTAAGCCACTAACTCATAGTAATCCCCCTTTAATTTATTTTTGATGAATCGTTGGTGAACTACTCAGTGATAATTTACATACCTATAATGAGTCTTTTCCTCTCATTAAAATGTGATTCATTTGTTTCTTCTTTGTGTAAGTTTATTATTTCCAGCACTGATAATTTTGTTTTCTTGAAGGAAGTTTTTTTTTATGATATACAGATGGGCATATCTGCTATTGAGTCCAAAAGGCTTGTTTAAATATCATTTATTCCTTCTTTCTGAACTATCCTACATATTTCTATGCTTACTATTTTTCTATCATCTTTGTATAAAAGCCAGAATATCAGAGTGTAGGTTGATTTAATTTGAAGAGTCTCAACAAGCTCTTTTTGTATTTTTCTACACTTTCAATTTTGACATTGTTACATAAACTGCAATTATTTTCATGATAGTCTTTTGAAAAACACTTATCATAAGAACTGCAATGCATAATATCCAAATACCTCATTAAATAAATTTTTATTATTCTCTTCTTGGGGTCATAGTGATAACTCCAAGCAATGTCTTTTTTAATTTTTTTAAATTAAAAAGTATTTTGATAACTTTCCCTTGTAAAAAGTTCCTCACAAAATAATTAAAAACATATTTGCATATGAACAGCTTTTTATATATAAGATTAGCATCTGCCATATGGTTATGAGAGCAAAAAAATTAGGATTTTCCTATTTATATATTAGTTTGCCAGCCAAATTAAGAATGAAAAACTCCACAAACACGAATTTTTAAAAGACCAAAGTATTTTTTCACTTACATACTAGTTCCCTCAAAATTTATACAGTCATTACAACAATTACATTTATGAGTCATACATTTCAAACCATATTTTTGTCATTCATGTATTTCTTATTAAATTCCCTTTCTTGTTTTTTTTATTTTTCTAGTATCTATGTCACAGTGATAGAGTGGGATAAATGGTATTTTGTGAAGAAAAATAAATATCTGTTTATTTTAATTTGGTATCAATATTGTTAAATGATATTTTGTTTTTGTTTTTGTTTTTAAATCAATGGATGCTCTAATAAGTGACTAATAAAAATATTCTAAACATGAACACTGACACAGACACATAAATACACGCACACATTCCAATTCCTAGCTTCGATACTCTAGCTCATTTCTCATTTCTCATATTTAATTGGTTAATGAGTCTTGTTGCTTTTTTCTTCAAAGTACTGTTTGCATTTCTCCACATATTTCTACCTTCTAGACTATTGTTACTATATAAAGGTGAAGAGTTCTCTTACCTCTACTTTCTCCCTAACATGTTATAGTTTTCAAACTGTTACCAGTCAGATCATGTTATTCTTCTGATTAAAAATCTTCAGTGATTCAATGTACTTACAAAATAAACATCAAAACCTTTTGATGGACATTCAAAACTGTCAAAATTTGTCACCATTTTTCCTTTAAAGAGACACCTCCACTTTCAGTATACATCAACCAAACTTGCCATAACCCATATATATATATATATATATCTCATATGCTGAGTTGTATCTTTTATTTTATGGTATCCTTTACCTCCTCCCCAAACTGATGAAGCCCTGCTTGGCCTTGCAGATAGGTCTGGAATCAGGAAAACTTGAGTTCAAATTTTACCTAAGACATATGCTAGCTATGTGACCAGCAAAACCTCAGATTGCCTCAGTGTCTTCAACTATGTAATGTGGATAAAAGCAACTCCCTCATTGGATTGTTCTGACTGATGCAATGGGGATATTCCTAAAGCCTTTAGCAGAGTGTCTGACACATAAGAGTACTATACAAATACATATTCCCTGATCTTCTCTTTTTTTAAGGCCAAATTTATTTACCTCATTCAGGAAATCTCCTTGATTTCCGAAGGTCAACAAGGAATCCTGTCTTCACTTTTTTTTTAAACCCTTACCTTCCGTCTTGGAGTCAATACCGTGTATTGGCTCCAAGGCAGAAGAGTGGTAAGGGTAGGCAATGGGGGTCAAGTGACTTGCCCAGGGTCACACAGCTGGGAAGTGTCTGAGACCGGATTTGAACCTAGGACCTCCCGTCTCTAGGCCTGGCTCTCATCCACTGAGCTACCCAGCTGCCCCCCTCTCTTCACTTTTAAACTTATTCAGTGCTTTATTTTTATCTCTTTAAGGTACTATTAACATGCAATTTTATTTTATTGTAATTGTGCAGGTGTCATATACTATTAAAAGACTATAAACTCCATGAAGATAGTATCAAATATTAAATAACTTTTCTAAAATATTTATGTGATCACCACCTTACAGAAAAGTAAGTACTTAATAAACATTTATTTTACCTTCATTCAACATTATTATAATTTTATTAACATAATTTTACTTTTTTAAAAACATATTTTGATGTGGCTTTTAAATTAAATTTATTATAAGAAGAATTTTAGTACCTCCCAGGTGCAAAACCATATGTTAGATATTCAAGAAAAAATAATAACGAAATTTTTTTACTCACAAGAAGTCATCTTTACCTTATTTATATATTGTTAAGTCTTTCATATTCTATTCAGGAGTAATTAATACCGAATCACATACTGAATAATTATTATTAATTGGGGGAAAATTGATAGAAGTTTTACTTGAGAAATAATTGATCAACATTCTTTTGAGGTACATTTCTGGACATTGATACCTAGAGGAATTAAATATTTAGACACTTTTGGAAATGTAAAATTTTACATAAAAGTATTCATGAATGTAAAATATTTGTATATTAACAGTTAGGATGCTGAATTTAAGATTTAACAAGCTACACAGTAAGGTAATGAAAAAGTTCTGCTTCAGTTTTAATACCTAACTTGCTTGTACTGGTGAAAAACATTGAAATACATATCTGTGAATGGCATGAAAGTTAAATAGGTATGTATCAGTGGCTACAGCAAGCAAATTTCTATTCTCAATTAACCAACTATATGTTGGTTAAGTTTTTTATATGGAAATGTGTTACACTATAAACTTAATTTCTTTCAGTTCTTATTTTTTGGAAAATATCTGACATTATTTTGCTCCATTTCTTATGAATATCAAGGAAACATGTCAATTTATTTTTAACCCTAGTTTTCCTAAATAAATTTTTTAATAAAAGTAAGTGACCTTCCTTAGAAATACACTGCCCATTAGGGAAAAAAAAGAACAAAAGAAAACAAAACAAAGCAAAAACAAGTGCTTAAACCTCTTAATCTATTTGTGACCTTTGCTTTTCTATTAAAGCTTACTATGCAAACATACACACACACACACACACACACAAAATTGTCTTTTTTCATGACAGATTTATCAGATTCCCATACAACAGGACTAAAGAAGTTACATAATGAGAAAGCACCCCGTTTGTATATTTGGTTGTTCAAATAAAAGCTTTTGTGTATCTAAACACTGCATATAAGGGATTTTAATTCTTACCAGTCCCTGCCCCAAAGGAAAGAGTATGTCATAAGAATGTGTATCAGACACCCATTACAAGCTATTGTTTTTTTTTAAATTTATTTATTTATTTGTTTATTTGTTTTTTGAAATTTTTTTTATTTTGAATATTGTCTTCTACTTACATATTTCATGTTCTTTCCCTCTCCCTCAATCCCCCCTAACTCCCCCTTAGCCAATGCACAATTCCACTGGGTTCCATATTATTGATAGTTGCACTAGAGTTATCATTTAGTGTCTACATCCCCAATAATATCCCCAACAGCCCATGTGTTCAAGCAGTTGTTTTTCTTCTGTGTTTCTCCTCTCACAGTTCTTCCTCTGAATGTGGCTAGTTTTCTTTCTCATAATTCCCTCAGCCTACAAACAATAGTTTTTGAGAACATAGACATTCACTTCCTCTATAGGATAACCTTTGAAGGGCATCTCAGATTCATTTCCATGAGAATATGTCAGAATTGCTGTGGATGACCATTAGCATAGATGTAGGTTGGCCTGTAAATTCTCCAGGGAATCTATGTGACTTGTTATATATGAAGTTGAAATCTTTGAACTATATTTCTATTATCTTAAAATTATTAACCCAATAAATGAAAGTCAAAGAACATAAGATTTTATGTTCATCACTACACTATACCAATCTTTGCTGTCTCCCTGTCTACAGAACCTAAAAAATGCAATCTCTCAGCAGTATTGTAAGCACACATTTTTCTGCCTATCTCTCATGATTTACAAGGTTCTTATATAATCATGCTATAAATTTTATTCTGTTAACTTAGAGAAATCATCATACTCATGTTCCAGTTGTCACTCACCACACTGCTTTTCATTCAGAATTTCTCCATTTTGATGACAAATCAAGCTGTTCACTTGCACTTTCATTAGGAAATGTCTGTCCAAGTATCCAGGCAACCACATGTCATGATTTCCTTGACTCCTTGAAGCACAAGAGCAGAAGGAACTTGAAAAGATCTATCATTAGCAGGAATGACTTTCCCCACCCCCATCCCAATTGCTTTAAATGATAAAATATATATAAATTGTTGGTAAGTCATGACATCAACAAATCCTGAATTTATAAACTATTGATTTTTTCCTTTTTTAAATTTAGAATATTTCCCCATGGCTACATGATTCATGATACCCCCTTTTCTTCCCCCTAACCTTCCAGAGCTGAAAAACAATTCCACTGGGTTTACATGTATCATTGTTCAAAATATATTTCCATGTTATTCATATTTGTAGTAGAGTGATGTTTTAACATCCAAACCCTAATCATAACCCCATTGAACTACGTGATGTGTTTTTTTTCTATGTTTCTACTCCCACAGTTCTTTCTGTGAATATGAATAGCTACTTTCTTTCTAATAAGTTCCTCTAGATCAGTGGTTCCCAAACTTTTTTGACTTACTACCCCCTTTCCAGAAAAAATATTCCTTAGAGGCCCCTGTCACATACTATCACCACCCCTGCCCCCAAATGCACCTGTGGCCATCACAGCCTCCCTGGATCTCTGAAGCACCCACCAGGGGGCGGTGGTGCCCACTTTGGGAATCACTGCTCTAGACTGTCCTGGCTCATTGCTTTGCTGCTAGTAGAAAAATCTGTTATGTTCGATTGTGTCATAATATATGAGTTTCATGTACAGTGTTCTTCTGGTTCTGCTCCTTTGTCTCTACATCAATTCCTGGAGGTCTTTCCAGTTCACATGTAATTCCTACAGTTCATTATTCCTTTCAGTACAATAGTATTCATTCACCATCGGATACCACAATTTGTTCAGCCATTCCCCAATCCAGGGACATTTCTTCATTTTCCTTTTTTTTTTTTTTTGACACCACAAAGAGCACAGCTATATTTTTGTACAAGTCTTTCTCCTATTATCTCTTTGGTATAGGAAAAACCTGGTATAGGAAAGATGGAATAAAAATATTAGAAATAGGTATCAGACACTTGTGAAGCAAAATGATAGGAATACAGCAAAATAAATTAAATATTTTTTCTTTGATTTTTACAATAATTCCGAAAATTTATAGCTCCTGTCTTCAAGTATATTTCAGAGTTACTAATTCTTTGATAAAGAGAGGCAGGAAAAACATTTTTAATACAATAAAATTTATACTTTATATGGTCTCCAATGTCATAAAAATGAAATGAGTCCCATTTTCTGGCCTCTAACTGTTAAACTGTTAAAATGCTCTTGTATTAATGGATATTATTTTATTAATATTACCTGAAACCTATGTAATGTTATCTAGCATAATTTTAGACTTTTATTGCTTCAGTGACTTTCCATTTTTTCATCTACTAATAAACTCTTTCCTGGTATTTTCTGAAGATTTTGTTCATTAACCTGAGTAGTTCTTTCCATTTAAAAAGCAAAATCTTAGATTTCATTTTCTCTTAAATCAACATTTATCAATCTCTAAGAACAGCCAAGAATTCTATGTTTTAGAATGGATTTTTTAAATGGTGACTATTAACAGAAATGAGGGAAGAATTTATTTAAATTGGCCAAGAAACCTAGTTCAGTTAAATGTTTCGGGAACCTCCACTAGAAAAAACAAAACAAATTATTTCTCTTACCAAGAATTACCAATCAATCAAAAAGCATTTATTAAGTACTTGTCATGGGCTTGCTCTGATCACTTTTCTGTGCTGAGGATATAAAGAGAAAAATAAATCATCTCCTATCCTCAAGGAGTCTGGGTTCTATTGGGAGAGATATGTGTACATAAAAAAAAAGTTACACAAAATTACTTTGCTCTAGCTGAAAGGATTAGAAAAGATTGTAACTTTTCCTACCTTTTTTATCTCTTTGAGACACAGAACTAGTGTTTCTGAGTCATAGAGTATGCACAATTTTATAACACTTTGGACATAGTTCAAAATTGCTTTCCCCAATGTTCAAACCAGTTCACAACTCCATCAACAATTCATTACTGTACCTATTTTTTATAGAAAAATCCCCTCTAGCATTTGCCATTTTCCTTTTCAGTCATCTTTGTCAATCTGATGGGTATGAGATTGTACATCAGAAATATTTTAATTTCTATTTATCTAATTGTTAGTGAGCTAGAGTATTTTATATGGCTGTTGATAGTTTTGACTTTTTCTTCTGAAAGCTTTTCATATCTTTTAGCACTTTATCAGTTGAGGTATGTCTAATACTAGTTTTAATATACATTTGTCAAACTATAAGATAGAGCAAATGAGATTAGAAAAGTATTTTACACAAACCCATAAAATGTTAATGAAACAGAGTTCATCACCCTTAGTTAGTTAGAATAGAATTAACCCTTGCTAAAAAAAGCTGAAAAAATGGACAGACATTATTAGATCACAAAATATAATATAAAAAGCTTGCAGAGATTCTTTTTGTATGAGAAGTTATTACTTGCAAAAATAAAGGCTAATAGTAGGTATACATCAATATATTTGTTGAATATAATCAAAAGTGTTTGATAGTCATAGAATAGTTTTTAAATCCATTCTGAGATCTTAGTTATTTCATAGACTCCATTCAGAAGAAAAACACTTTATTTTACATTCAACAAAAATGGTATAGCATTTACATAAATATATATCTACAAATAAAAACACATATTCAACATATATATATATATATATTATGTAAAAATCACATGTATATGTATACACACATATAATACAAATCCCCATTAGTAGAGAAGGAGACATTTCAGGCTTGTGCTATCATGCCCAGCTTCATAGGTAATATTTACACAAACTCAAATGATATGTTAACAAATAATTTTTGAACAAATGAGACTTATTAGGGACTGTTTATGGAAAAAGAGTAATTTGTTATGGTAATCAAGACTGAGTCACTGTCACCAAAAAGGAGAGAAATATTATTATCCTTCATGTTCTCAGATTTATTAATCAATCATGATTATGCAAATGTAAAATGGGGATTTACATCCTCCACCTCCACCATTACAATTAATGTAAATTATATAAGAGAATGATAGTTTTAAAATATATTTTTATATCTTTTATTTTTATAGAGTACAGATTTTTACCTGTATGTCTCTTCCTACTTCCTCTCACAGAGCCATCTCTTAGAACAAAGAAATATAGAATATAAATTGACTCTTTCTTTTTTCCCTTTAAATTTATTTATTTAATTAACTTAGAGTATTTTCTCATGGTTACATAATTCCTGTTCTTTCTCTCCCTCCATCCCTCCCTTCCTCCTCCTCCCATAACCAAAGAGCAATTCCACTGAATTTTACATGTATCATTGTTCAAAACACATTTCCATAGTATTAGTATTTGCAATAGAATGATCATTTAGTGACTCTTTCTTAATATACTAAAGAGTATCAATATAAAACCAAAAGCATATATCTTATTTAAAGATGAAACAATAGAAGTCTTTCATTAAGAGAAATGGTAAGGGAAGCATGTCCATTAATGGAATCATTATATGTAACTAGTTCTAGAAATACCAGCTATAAGAAAAGTAAAAAGAATAGGGAAGAAATATACACAAAGAAGAATTGTCTTTGATTAGATGACTTAAAGCACTATATAGTGTCATTGAAAACTATTTAAAATTATTAATTTAAAGAAAACAGGATATAAAATAAGCTCACAAAACTTTCAGTCTTTCTAAGTAATAGGAACCATCCCCAATAAGAATAGAAGTAAAAATAAATACCATTCTAAATAATTATGAACTATATTAAGTTTTGGAAATCTATTTAACAGGAAACACAAAGGATTTATGAATACATCTAGAAAATACTTTTTACTTAAATTGTGGAAGATATGTAATTATGAAAATGTGTTCATGCTTCATTGCCAATATATTAAAAATTACTCTGCTGCCCAGATTAACTTTATTTAATACTGTATCATTCAAATTTCCAAAGGAATCTTTTATAGAAATAGTGTGATAGATAATGAGCTGGTCCATGTAGATATTATATGAAACTGAGTAATGATTAAGTCTTTACAGCTTGCTTAGTAGGTTAATTTGTGAGGAGTTCCAAAGCTAAGTAAATTTCCTTCCCTGGGAAATAGGGTACACTTTAGTATGGAAGTCCAGTATCAGATGGCTTGATGTCTAGAAAGCTGGGACAGGTGGGGAAGAGCAGTATAGTGGCTGCAGTCAGTCAGTAAGATAGCTTTAACAGATTACTGGATAGAAAGCAAGACTGTTTTCATTCTCTGTATATGTAAATTTTCATTCCATGTAATGTTTGACAACTTCATAAAAATTTAAATTACTTATGAAAAACCTTTCAATTGCATGTGTTCTAAATGAGCTATTTTACCTTTTGTAATTGCCACTATACCTTTTCAGCTTAAGAAATCTCACTATAGGCATAACCATGAATGATAACTTATTTAGTTCCCTTCTAATTTTAAATGGCATAATTTTTAATATTCAGGTAATTTGTCTAGTTTTAGATTTATTGCAGCATACGATCTAAGATGTGGTTCTAGACCTCACTTCTGTCAAGGTATTTTCTATTTTCCCCAGAAATTCTCATAAAATAAGTTCTTTTCCAGGTAATTTTTATTTTGAACTTTCTCAAACATGAGCCTATTAAATTCAATTGTTTCTGATTCTTCCTTGTCTAGTCTGGTCTACTGATCTATTTTACTATTTTTTAACTAGTACTAAATCCTATTGGCAATTATTGCTTTATAACAGATTTTGAAGTCTGTAAGTATTCTTTGTTTAGAAAGAGCAGTTGGCTTTCATTGCAAGTTTTTTTTTCTTGGTAGGATATTTTATTAAAAGCAATTTATTTGAATTACCTTTGTCCTCTAGATGACTAAAATGAATTCATTGATACTGGGAGCTTGTGAGTTGGGCTTTTCATTAGGGAATATTCCACAGAGTACCTTGAACCTACAGTACCTTTTCTGGACTCCATCAAGGAGAAGCTTATATTTCAGGTGCTATTATGTTAGCTAAATAAATAATAAAATCCAAACTATTAACTTTACTTTCTGAAATAGGGCAAATTTTATTTTTTTCTAGAATTTTAAAAATCATTACTCAATCCTTGCTTAACTTTGTATACAGAGATCTAGGGCTGAAGAAAAAAGGTGGTCATTTTATATAGAGCTACAGAAAGAGAAAGGCCCTTTGTAAAAAAGGGCTCTTTTGCATTCATATTCTTACATTAAAGGACTAATAGTAATAATATTTTGTATTTAGACTGCTTTTCCTTCTCAAAGCTCATAGCCTTAGAGATTAATGTTTTTCCAAACATCCTAATAGTTACAATTAACATTGGGAAATGAAAATATGTAAATAATACAGAAAAACCTTTGATTTTGCCAAATGCAGATAGAGAAAAGAAAGAAGAGTGCCTGTCTCTTATTTGTGAGATTACTTATTGAACAACTCAGATTCTATACCTCCTATAACTGGAGTATCTCAAATATTTCTAGTTACAGACCGTTACTATTCATTCAAGCCCCCTCTGGCAGTGCCTTATGATTCCTTATAATGGCCAAGATGGCTAATGGAATCCTCTTCTTCCTCTCAAAATTTTTTTCTCCTAATCAATAGAGTTGGGCTTCAGAATTTGTGTTACTGCAAAAACATTGGGGACTTGGGAGCTAAGCCTTTGAAATCAATGAAATAAAACAGAAAACTGTGCTGTATTTTATTAATGAGAAAATATGTTTAAGGGAAAGGATGGGAATTGCTCTTTTTAGAGACAGATAAGCTTTCTATTTTTTTTTTCCTCAGAGCAAGGTTATACTGAGCCTCGAGTTGTGGAGAGTTAGAGACAGAAGTTATGTTAACTTGGAGTATGCATGCAAAAATACCTAGTAATAACTCTAGATTTCTTCACTTTTGTAAAGGAGACAATGAGCACAGAAAGTATTGCACCATAGAGGAGAAATTCTGCCTTGACCTTAATGAGAGTCCTAGGGTTATATGTGTTTTTTTAAAAAATTTATTAATATTCGTTTTTAACATAGTTACATGATTCATTCTCCTACTTTCCCCTTCACCCCCCATACCCGTCACCATAGCTGATGCACATTTCCACTGGTTTCATCATGTGTCGATAGAAACCTATTTCCAAATTATTGTTAGTTGCATTGGTGTGGTGGTTTCAAGTCTACATCCCCAGTCATGTCCACCCCAACACATGCGTTCAAGCAGTTGTTTTTCTTATATGTTTCTTTTCCTGCAGTCCTTCCGCTGAATGTGGGTAGAGTTCCTTTCAATAAATCCCGCATAGCTGCCCTGTGTCATTGCATTTCTGCTGGTACAGAAGTCCATTACATTCGATTTTATCACAGTATATAAGTTTCTGTGTACAATTTCTTCTGGCTCTGCTCCTTTCACTCTGCATCAGTTCCTGGAGGTCTTTCCAGTTCACCTGGAACTCCTCCAGTTTATTATTTCTTTGAGCGCAATAGTATTCCATCACGAGCATATAGAACAATTTGTTCAGCCATTCCCCAATTGAAGGACATACACTCCTTTTCCAATTTGTTGCACCTCAAAAAGCACAGCTAAAAGTATTTTTGTACAAGTCTGTTTATCTATGATCTCTTTGGGGTACAAACCCAACAATGGAATGGTTGGATCAAAGGGCAGGCAATTTTTTTTATAGCCCTTTGTGCATAGTTCCAAATTGACAGCCAGAATGGTTGGATCATTTCACAACTCCACCAGCAATGCATTAATGTCCCAATTTTGCCACATCCCCTCCAGCATTCATTACTCTCCCCTTCTTTCATTTTAGCCACTTTGCTAGGTGTGAGGTGATACCTCAGAATTGTTTTGATTTGCATTTCTCTAATTATTAGAGATTTAGAACACTTTCTCATGTGCTTATTGATACTTTTGATTTCTTTACCTGAAAATTGCCTATTCATGTCTCTTGCCCATTTATCAATTGGGGAATGGCTTGATTTTTTATACAATTGCTTTAACTCCTTGTATATTTGAGTAATTAGACACCTGTCAGAGTTTTTTGTTATAAAGATTTTTACCCAATTTGTTGTTTCCCTTCTGATTTTGACTACTTTTTTTTGTTTGTACAAAAGCTTTTTAGTTTAATATAATCAAAACCATTTAATATACATTTTGTAATTTTCTCTAACTCTTGCTTGGTTTTAAAATCTTTCCTTTCCCAGAGATCTGACAGGTAAACTATTCTGTGTTCACTTAACTGATTTATACTTTCCCTCTTTATATTCAAGGCATTCACCCATTCTGAATTTATCTTGGTGTAGGGTGTGAGATGTTGATCTAGACCTAACCTCTCCCATATTGGTTTCCAAATTTCCCAGCAGTTTTTGTCAAATAGTGGATTCAGGTCCCAATAGTTGGGCTCTTTGGGTTTATCATACATTATCTTCCTGATGTCCCTTACCCCAAGTCTATTCCACTGATCCTCCTCTCTATCTCTTAGCCAGCACCATATTGTTTTGATGACTGCTGCTTTATAGTATAGTTTAATATCTGGTACTGCTAGGCCCCCTTCCTTCACATTTTTTTTTCATTATTTCCCTTGATATTCTTGATCTTTTGTTATTCCAAATGAAATTTGTTATAGCTTTTTTTCTAATTCAGTAAAGAACTTTTTGGTATTTTGATAGCTATGGTGATAAATAGGTAAATTAATTTGGGTAGAATGGTCATTTTTATTATGTTAGCTCATCCTACCCATGAGCAATCAATGGCTTTCCAATTGTTTAGATTCAGTTTTATTGGTTTGGAAAGTGTTTTGTAGTTGTTTTCGTATAATTGCTGCGTTTGTTTTGGTAGATAGATTCCCAAGTATTGTATATTGTCTAGGGTGATTTTAAATGGTGTTTCTCTTTCTACCTCTTGCTGCTCTAATGTGTTGTAAATATATAGAAATGTTGATGATTTATGTGAATTTATTTTGTATCCTGAAACTTTGCTAAAGTTGTTGATTATTTCTACAAGCTTCTTAGTTCATTCTCTAGGATTTTTTAAGTAGACCATCATATCATCTGCAAAGAGTGATAGCTTAGTCTCCTCCTTGCCTATTTTGATACCTTCAATTTCTTTTTCTTCTTTGATTGCTACTGCTAGTGTTTCTAGTACAATGTTAAATAATAGAGGAGATAATGGGCATCCTTGATTGGGAAGATTTCTAATTTATCCCCATTGCATATGATGCTTGTTGATGGTTTTAGGTATATACTGCTTATTATTTTTAGGAAAGATCCTTCTATTCCTATACTTTCCAGTGTTTTCAATAGGAATGGATGCTGTATTTTGTCAAAGGCTTTTTCAGCATCTATTGAGATAATCATGTGGTTTTTGTTTGTTAGACTGTTGATATGCTCAATTATGTGAATGGTTTTCCTAATGTTGAACCAACCTTGCATTCCTGGTATAAATCGTACCTGATCATGGTGGATGATCTTCTTAATTACTTGGTGGAATCTCTTTGCTAATATTCTATTTAAGATTTTTGGATCTATGTTCATTAGGGAGATTGATTTGCAGTTTTCTTCCTCTCTTTTTGATCTCCATCGCTTTGGAATCAGTACCATATAAGGTACTGTCATATAAGGATTTTGGTAGGACTCCTTCTTTGCTTGTCATATGAAATAATTTGTATAGTATTGGGATTAGTTGCTCTTTGAATGTCTGAAAGAATTCACTTGTGAATCCATCAGGCCCTGGTGATTTTTTCTGAGGTAGTTCTTTGATGGCTTGTTCAATTTCTCTTTCTGATATGGGATTATTTAGGTATGCTATTTCTCCTGCTGTTAATATAGGCAATTTATATTTTCGTAAATATTCACCCATATCTTCTAATTTGTTATATTTATTGCCATATAATTGGGTAAAATAGTTTTTAATGATTGCCTTAATTTCCCCTTCATTAGGGGTGAGGTCTCCCTTTTCATCTTTGATACTGTCAATTTGGTTTTCTTCTTTCCTTTTTTTATTAGATTGACCCGTACTTTGTCTATTTTATTTGTTTTTTCAAAGTACCACCTTCTAGTCTTATTTATTAATTCAATAGTTCTTTTACTTTCTATTTTATTAATTTCTCCCTTGATTTTTAGTATTTCTCATTTAGTTTTCATCTGGGGATTTTTAATTTGCTCACTATCTAATTTTTTGAGTTGCATGCCCAATTCGTTAATCTCTGCTCTCTTTAATTTGTTAATATATGCACTCAAGGATATAAATTTCCCCCTGAGTACTGACTTCGCTGCATCCCACAGAGTTTGGTAGGATGTCTCATCGTTGTCATTCTCTTCAATGAAATTGTTGTTTCTATGATTTCTTCTTTGACTAATTGGTTTTGGAGAATCATATTATTCAATTTCCAATTAGTTTTTTATTTGCCTGTCCAAGTGCCCTTACTAATTATTATTTTTATTGCATTATGATCTTAGAAGGTTACATTTATTATTTCTGCTCTTTTGCATTTGTTTGCAATATTTCTATGCCCTATTACATGGTCAATCTTTGTGAATGTACCATGCGCAGCTGAAAAGAAGGTACAATCATTTTTGCCTCTATTTATTTGTCTCCACATATCAATTAAATCCAATTTTTATAGGACTTCATTCACCTCTCTTACCTCTTTCTTATTTATTTTTTGGTTTGATTTATCTAGATCTGAAAGAGGAATATTTAGATCTCTCACTATCATGGTTTTATTATCTATTTCCTTCTTGAGCTCTGCCAGTTTCTCCTTTATGAATTTGGATGCTATGCCACTTGGTGCATACATATTGAGGTGGATCCTCATTATATATACTGCCTATAATCAGGATGTAATGACCTTCCCTGTCTTTTTTAATCATATCTATTTTTACTTTGGCTTTGCCAGAAATCACAATTGCCACTCCTGCCTTCTTTTTCTCATTTGATGCCCAAAAGATTTTGCTCAAGCCCTTAACCTTAAACTTGTCCACCTGCCTCATATGTGTTTCTTGTAGACAACATATGGTAGGGTTTTGGTTTGTAATCCACTTTGCTATTTGCTTCCATTTTATGAGTGAGTTCATCCCATTCACATTCAGAGTTATAATTATCAGTAGTGCATTTGCTGACATTTTCATATCTTCCCCTATTCCTACCCCTTCTTCTTAAACTATTTCCTTTTAAACAAGTGGTTTGCTTTAAGCCATTAACCCTCATCCCCTCCCTTGATTAACTTCCCTTTCTACCCCCTCCCTTATTATTCCCCTCTTTTTAGTTTTAAAGGTCTAATGAATTCCCTCCCTCTTCTTCTCCCCTCCCTTTTTTGACATCCCCACTCCCCTGCTCCCTTTGGTTTATCCCTTCTGACTTTCTCAGTAAGGTTAGATAGAGTTTTATATCCCAATGGATAATATAGCTACTCTTCCCTCTCCGGGTTGATTACACTATTACCTATTAATGCTCTCTTCCTCTCCTTCTTATAATAGTATTTGTTCCCTCCCTTTCCCATGCCCTCTTTGTCTGTAATAGAATATCTTATTTTTATCATTCTCTCAAGTTTCTCTTTGTGTCCCCTGTTATTCACCTCCCTCTTTCCTACCCCCCATATTATCTTAGGCGATTTAGTATTCCACCCTCTCCCTATGAATTATTCTTCTGATTACTCTAATAATGAATAGAGTTCACTACAGAGAATTATATATAGCATTTATCCACATAGGAATACAGATAATTAGATCTCACTGAGGCCCTTAAAAAAGCAAATTTAAAAATTATGAGTTTTCTTTTTCTCCCCTCTGTTTCTTATTTACCTTTTCATGTTTCTCTTGATTTTTATAGTTGGATATCAAACTTTCCATTTAGTCCTTGTCTTTTCTGTGCAAATACTTGGAAATCTTCAATTTTGTTGAATGCCCATACTTTCCCCTCGAAGTATATAGTCAGTTTCGATGGGTAGTTGATCCATGGCTGAAGGCCCAGCTCTCTTGCCTCTCTGAATATCATATTCCAAGCCTTGCGGTCTTTTAGTGTGGAGGCTGCCAGATCCTGTGTGATCCTGATTGGTGCTCGTTGATATTTGAATTGTCTCTTTCTGGTTTCTTGTAAGATTTTTTCTTTTATTTGAAAGCTCTTGAATTTGGCTTTTATATTCCTTGGCATTGCCCTTTCTGGGTCTAGTGTAGATTGTGATCTATGGATCCTTTCAATGTATATATTGCCCTCTTGTTGTAGAACTTCAGGACAATTTTGCTGAATAATTTCTTTTAGTATGGAGTTCAAGTTTCTATTAATTTCTGGTTTTTCTGGAAGACCAATGATTCTCAAATTGTCTCTTCTAGACCGGTTTTCTTGGTCTGTCTCTTTCTCATTGAGATATTTCATGTTTCCTTCTATTTTATCCATCCTTTGACTTTGTTTTATTTTTCTTGTAGTCTTGAGAGATCATTAGCTTCTAATTGCTCAATTTTAGCCTTTAGGGACTGGTTTTGAGCTATGATCTTTTGGTTTTCGGCTATGATCTTTTGGTCTTCCTTTTCAATCTGGTCATTTCTGGTGTTCAATTGGCTTATCATTTCATTTGATTTCTTAGCCTCACTTTCCAATTGCAAAATTCTGCCTTTTAAACTGTTATTTTCTTGCCTAATTTCCTTATGAGCTATTTCCCATTTCTCTAGCCAAATCTTTTCCAACTTTTTCGTCATCTCATATTTGAACTCTTCAAGAGCTTGGGACCAGTTTTAATTATTTTGGGAGGGTCTGGATGCTTGTTTGTTCTCCTCTGTTTGCTCGGTTGTCTGGATTTTCTCTGTGTAAAAGTTGTCGAGTGTTAAAGATTTCTTCTTCTTGTTTTTAATCTTTGTGTTTTGGCCTTCCTTATTCTGGGTTGCTATTGTTAGCCCAGCCCGTTCTTAGGTTTATCCTCATGCTGACTCAGGTCTGGTTTTTCTCAAGGTCAAGCCTCCTGGTGGACCCCCTTCCTTGATCCTCTGCCGGAGGCTCATTTACAATTCTCAGGGCGCTGCTTCCACAGTTGTATACCTGTCTGCACTGGTTCCCCACTCAGGGTTTCAGAGCCTTCTCTCACGCATGCCTGTGTCTGCCTGTGCTCTGCGTCCGCGCTCAAAGTCTGTGCGTGTTCTTTAGCCTTTTGGGGTCCTAAGTCTTGCTGCTCTCAGGAACAGGCCCTGGAGCTGCCAATGACTCAATGGGTGCCCCAAACTTGCTCTATTTCTCTTGAGCTGGCTTTGGCGTTGTAGGTGGTATGTGTGTGTGTGTGTGTGGGGGGGTTGCTCAGCCCATGATTTAGTGAGATCTGTTTCACCCCTTTATAGCATGGAAATGTACCGATTCCACATACCTTCCACACTGTACCCTGTTGTGGGGTCCCTACTTTCGTATGGATTTGTTTTTATGTCCCCTTGAGGAGTCCTGTATGTTTCGGTTAGGAGAGGTTAAGAGCTGCTTTTTACTCTGCTGCCATCTTAACCAGGAAGCCAGTGAATAGTTTTCATTGGTTATATGTGTTTTGAAAGATAAACTCTGAAGGTTAAGGGAAAACAAGTAGGCTTCAAGGATAGTGGCCAGCTTGATGGCTTCAATTGCAGATGTGAAGTTAAAATAGTTACACTACTATAACAAACTAGTGATGCTACAAGTGTCCAAATTTGCTCATATTTCTCCTCCAAATAGTGAAGTAAACATCATATTTAGTTCTAGCTTATATTGAATTGCTCTACCATATTGTTAAGTTTGTTACTTCAGCAACATGACATTTTGAACTGTGTTCCTTTACCAAATGAGGTCTTATATTAGGGAAATGGTAATATTATAACCTGGAAATGGCCTTCAAGTCTAGCCTCATCATTTTAATGATGAGGAAACCAAGGTCAAGAGAGTTTAAGGACAGGTGCAAGTTCACATACATAATTAGTGAGTAGAAGAGACTAGATTCAAGTTAATATCAACATCAATGTTTTTCCCCATGTGCATGGCTTTAAATTTTTTTCCTAGTCTGTGTTTCCTCTATAAATATTTTATTATGCTGCTCTACATTTTTTGGTTCTCTCTCCCTTTGCCTCTAGTTATTTGTCTTTCTATCTACCTCTGTGTCTCTGTGACTGTGTTTCTCTCTCACCCATCTGTGTCTGTGTCTGTGTCTCTCTCTTTGTCTCTTTCTTTATCACTGTATTTCTGTATTTCTGTCTGTTTGTTAGTCTTTCTGTCTCTCTCCTAGCTATAACAAAATGAGGTAGTTTTTTTTTTTTAGATTAAAGGCACGAGGATATGGTACTATAAAATGACCAAAGTAAATGGTACCAAGTTTAGAACCTGATGACAACAATGAGAGAAATACTACAGACTAGAAAAAGCTATCAGCAGCACACGAAGGTAATCAACAAAAATTATATATATACATTTATAGATATGATGTGATATTAAATTGTATTTATCTCATATACTCTCATTTACTTTGAGGTTTAATTCTTTTTTTAATTGTCTATTAGTAAATAAAAATCAGAGAGACAAATTTTCATTTTCCTTTTATTTCCAATATTTCTCCTTTAAAACCAAACTTTTACTTTATCTACTATTCTTATCTGTTCCCTTGCCCTTTCCTTTTTTTTAAAGCTACTAGAAGGGATAAAGGAGTGAATTGCCTGAGATCCCAAGTGATATGCAAATTGACTCTGCTGAAGCTGCAATTTTGAAATGAGTCTTTTGGGTATTTTTTGGTTTGATTTAAGGTGGGGGGAAAATCAACAGAGTCATTCAGGCAAAATTTTGCACACCAAACTAAGTATCTAATTATGCTTTCCTACAGTAGATTGTGTTGTGCTCCAGATGCATGCACTTAAATAGCTCTTTAATGTTTTGCTATTCCTTGTAATAGCATTCTGAAACTTCCATTTTTGTACTCAGAAAATCAGTTTATCAACTTTAGCCAGAAAATAAACATGTCTGCATCATGACACAATCCACCAAGTCAATCATTTTTATGTCCACCTCTGGATGAAAGTCAAGCTCATGTCATTTCAAAGTTTAGTGCTTCAGAAACTTGCATAGCATATGAGGGTGGGCAATTTCAAAGCACCAAAAAATTATGCTATTTAGATATGAGAACATGGTATATGGGAAATATAAAAACAAATTATTCCCTGCAGAAATGTGTTGGCTATTATGATGGAGGAGAAAAATTCATTATTATCTAAAAAAAGTCATACATGTTAAAAAAACACTTGATCAGTGTTCAAATATAGATACAGAAAGCATTTGATAAAACAATGTTCCAGAATCATCACTAGGTGCTGGGAATACACATTAATGCAAACAAGTCAAGACCCAGTCTTAAATGAACTCACATTCTCATGGAGAAAGCTAACACATAAAAAAAGGGAGAAGGGGAAATGTACTCCTTTGGGATCATGATACCCAATGTCTACAGGATATGGCATGGCGACCTGGTTCCCTAATTGTATAAAATTTTAAAAAATCATCTATCAGAACTGAGGTGGAGTAAAAATTGGAATCCTAGATTCCAGTGGCATAAAAAAGGTTAGAGAGTAGAAGTAATGGTCAAGAAATGCCCACAGCTTTACTTCTGTTTTTGCTACTTGTAAACCTTGACCAAGTTACTTCACATTGGACTATATAAAGTTTACTCTCTTGCATTAAAAATTCTTTTCAAGGTTCCGGGTTAGGATGGCAGCAGAGTAAGAAGCAACTCTTAACCTCTCCTGACCAAAACACACAAAACTCCTCAAGGGGACATAAAAACAAGTTCAGAAGAACGGAGGAACCCCACAACAGGGCACAGCATGGAAGGTACATAGAATCAAGGCATTTCCATGCTATAAAGGGGTGAAACAGGTCTCACTAAATCGCAGGCTGAGCAACCACCCCACCACACCCCACCCCCTCCACACACAACACCTATAGCGCCAAAGCCAGCTAAAAAGAAATAGAGCAAGTTTGGGGCACCCATAGAGTCATTGGCAGCTCTGGGGCCTGTTCCTGAGAGCAGCAAGACTTAGGACCCCAAAAAGCTAATGAACGCACACAAAATTTGAGCGCGGGAGCAGGGCCCAGAGCTCAGGCTCAGAGAACAGGCACGGGCAGAGGCATGGGTGGAGGCAGACACAGCCACAAGCTAAAGCTCTGAAACCCTGAGTGGGGAACCAGTGCAGACGGGTATACAACTGTGGAAGCAGCACCCTGAGACTTGTAAAGAAACGTCCAGCAGAGGATCAAGCAAGGGGGTACACCAGGGGGCTTGACTGCGGACAGACCCTGAGCGCGAGGATAAACCTGAGAAGCTGCTGGGCTAATGATGGCTACCCAGTCTCAGGAAGTTCAGAAGAGAAAGAACAACAACAAGAAAAAGAAGTCTTTAACACTTGACAGCTTTTACACAGAGAAAATCCAGACAACCGAGCAAACAGAGGAGGAGAACAAACAAGCATCCTCAAATAAGGAAAACTCCTCACAAGCTATGGAAGAGTTCAAAACTGAGATTTTGAGGAAAATGGAAGAGATCTAGCAAGAAAATAACTGTTTAAAAGGTAGAATCTTGTAATTGGAAAGTGAGGCTCAGAAACCAAATGAACTGATAAGAAAATTGAACACCAGAAATGACCAGATTGAAAAGGAATACCAGAAGACTATGGCCAAAAACCAGAAGATTATGGCCGAAAACCAGAAGATCATAGCCGAAAACCGAAAGATTATAGCCGAAAATCAAACCCTAAAGGCTAGAATTGAGCAATTAGAAGCTAATGATCTCTCAAGACAACAAGAACAAATAAAACAAAGTCAAAAGACTGAAAAAATAGAAGGAAACATGAAATATCTCAATGAGAGAGTGACAGACCAAGAATATCGGTCTAGAAGAGACAATTTGAGAATCATTGGTCTTCAAGAAAAAACAGAAATTAATAGAAACCTGGGCTCCATAGTAACATAAATAATTCAGCAAGATTGCCCTGAAGTCCTACAACAAGAGGGCAATATAGACATTGAAAGGATTCATAGAACACCTGTGACATTCGATCAAGAAAAGAAAACACCCAGAAATATAGTTGCCAAATTCAAGAGTTTCCAAGAAAAGAAAAAATCTTACAAGAAGCCAGAAAGAAACAATTCAAATATCAAGGAGCACCAATCAGGATCACACAGGATCTGGCAGCCTCCACGCTAAAAGATAGCAAGGCTTGGAATACGATATTCAGAAAGGCAAGAGAGCTGGGCCTGCAACCACAGATCAACTACCCATCAAAATTGACTATATATTTCCAGAGGAAAGAATGGGCATTCAACAAAATTGAAGAATTCCAGGTATTTGCACAGAAAAGACCAGGGCTAAATGGAAAGTTTGATATCCAACCACAAAAATCGAGAGAAACATGAAAAGGTAAATAAGATACAGAGGGGAAAGAAAGAAAACTTATAATTTTTAAATTTGCCTTTTTAAGGGCCTCAGTGAGATCTAATTATCTGTATTCCTATATAGAGAAACATTATGTATAATTCTCTGTAGTGAACTCTATTCACTATTATAGTATTCACTGTTATAGTAATCAGAAGAATCATTCACAGGGTGAGAGTGGAACACTAAATAATCTAAGATGACATGGGGGATGGGAAAGAGGGGGTGAATAGCAGGGGACAGCAAGAGAAACTTGAGTGAATAAGAAAAATAGGATATTCTATTACACACAAAGAGGGCATGGGAGGGAGAGGGGACAAATACTATTATAAGAAGGAGAGGAAGAGAGCATTAAGAGGTAATAATCAAACCTTACTCTCAGAGTAATCAATCCGGAGAGGGAAGAGTAGCTATACTATCCACTGGGACATAAAACTCTTATCTAACCCTTCTGAGCAAGTTAGAAGGGATAAACCAAGGGGAGCAAGGGAGTGGGGAGGTCAAAAAGAGGGAGGGAAGAAGAGGGAGGGAATTCATAAGGCCTTTAAAAACAAAAAGAGGTGGAAAAATAAGGGAGGGGATAGAAAGGGAAGTTAATCAAGGGAGGGGATAAGGGATAGAAGCTCAATAGCAAACCACTGATTTAAAAGGAAAAAGTATAAGGAAAAAGGGGGTAAGAAGAGGGGAGGATTCGAAAATGTAAGGAAATGCACAACTGATGATTATAACTCTGAATGTGAATGGGATGAACTCGCTCATAAAACGGAAGCAAATAGCAGAGTGGATTAGAAACCAAAATCCCACCATATGTTGTCTACAAGAAACACATATGAGGCAGGTGGACATACACAAGTTTAAGGTTCAGGGTTTGAGTAAAATCTTTTGTGCATCAAATGAGAAAAAGAAGGGAGGAGTGGCTATTAGGATTTCTGACAAAGCCAAAGTAAAAATAGATATGATTAAAAAAGACAGGGAAGGTCATTATATCCTGATTAAAGGCAGTATAAACAATGACGAAATAACACTGCTCAATATGTATGCACCAAGTGGCATAGCACCCAAATTCATAAAGGAGAAACTGGCAGAGCTCAAGAAGGAAATAGATAGTAAAACCATACTAGTGGGAGATCTAAATATTCCTCT
>NC_058130.1:298610664-298611322 GCF_016433145.1 Gracilinanus agilis | reverse complement strand
AAGATAAGAGTTTTATTTCCCATTGGATAGTATAGCTACTCTTCCCTCTCCGGGTTGATTACACTGAGAGTAAGGTTTGATTATTACCTCTTTATGCTCTCTTCCTCTCCTTCTTATAATAGTATTTGTCCCCTCTCTCTCCCATGCCCTCTTTGTGTGTAATAGAATATTCTATTTTCTTATTCGCTCAATTTTCTCTTGGTGACCCCTGCTATTCTCCCCCTTTTTCCCATCCCCCATGCCATCTTAGATTATTTAGTGTTCCACCCTCACCCTGTTAATTATTCTTCTGATTACTATAATAGTGAATATTATAATAGTGAATAGAGTTCACTACAGAGAATTATACATAATATTTCTCTACAAAGGAATACAGATAATTAGATCTCACTGAGGCCCTTAAAAAGGCAAATTTAAAAATTATAACTTTTCTTTCTTTCCCCTCTGTATCTTATTTACCTTTTCAGGTTTCTCTCGATTTTTGTGGTTGGATATCAAACTTTCCATTTAGCCCCGGTCTTTTCTGTGCAAATACCTGGAATTCTTCAATTTTGTTGAATGCCCATACTTTCCCTTGGAAATATATAGTCAATTTTGATGGGTAGTTGATCCGTGGTTGCAGGCCCAGCTCTCTTGCCTTTCTGAATATTGTATTCCA
>NC_058130.1:298523529-298610580 GCF_016433145.1 Gracilinanus agilis | reverse complement strand
AATGCCGCAGGTGTTCTATGAATCCTTTCAATGTCTATATTGCCCTCTTGTTGTAGGACTTCAGGGCAATTTTGCTGAATTATTTCTGTTAGTATAGAGTCCAGGTTTTTATTAATTTCTGGTTTTTCTGGAAGACCAATTATTCTCAAATTGTCTCTTCTAGACCGGTTTTCTTGGTCTGTCACTCTCTCATTGAGATATTTCATGTTTCCTTCTATTTTTTCAGTCTTTTGGCTTTGTTTTATTTGTTCTTGTTGTCTTGAGAGATCATTAGTTTCTACTTGCTCAATTCTAGCCTTTAGGGATTGATTTTCGGCCATAATCTTCTGGTAATCGGCCATAATCTTTTGGTTTTCGGCCATAATCTTCTTGTTTTCGGCCATAATCTTCTGGTATTCCGTTTCAATCTGGTCATTTCTTGTGTTCAATTTGCTTATCAGTTCATTTGGTTTCTGAGCCTCGCTTTCCAGTTGCAAGATTCTACCTTTTAAGCTGTTATTTTCTTGCCAGATCTCTTCCATTTTCCTCAAAATCTCAGATTTGAACTCTTCCATAGGTTGTGAGGAGTTTTCCTTATTTGGGGAGGGTCTGGATGGTTGTTTGTTCTCCTCCTCTGTTTGCTCGGTTGTCTGGATTTTCTCTGTGTAGAAGCTGTCGAGTGTTAAAGACTTCTTTTTTTTGTTATTATTCTTTCTCTTCTGAATTTCCTGTAACTGGTTAGCCATCATTAGCCCAGCAGCTTCTCAGGTTTATCCTCGCTCTCAGTGTCTGTCTGAGATCTATTGGCTCCTGAGGACTGAGTTCTAGTTTTTTTCCAAGGTCAAGCCCCCTGGTGGATTCCCTTGCTTGAACCTCTGCAGGAGGTTTCTTTACAAGTCTCAGGGAGCTACTTCCACAGTCGTACACCCGTCTGCACTGGTTCCCCACTTAGGCTTTAGTTCCTGGTTGTGTTTGCCTCCACCCACGCCTCTGCTCAGCCGGCACCCACGCCTCTGCTCAGCCGGCACCCAAGCCTCTGCTCAGCCGGCACCCACGCCTCTGCTCAGCCGGCGCTGCGCTTCCAGCGTCCGCTCCCGCGCGCGCGCGCTCAGATTTCGCGTGCGTTCTTGACTTAATGGGGTCCTAAGTCTTGCTGCTCTCAGGAACAGGTCCCGGAGCTGCTGATGACTCGATGGGTGCCCCAAACTTGCTCTATTTCTTTTTAGCTGGGTTCAGAGCTATAGGTGAGTGTGGAGGGGGTGGGGGTGGGGCGGTTGCTCAGCTTGCGCTTGAGTGAGAGCCCTTTTTAGCTTGGAAATGTCTCGATTCCACGTACCTTCCACGCTGTGACCTGTTGTGGGGTTCCTCCGTTCGTCTGGACTTGTTTTTATGTCCCCTTGAGGAGTTTTGTGTGTTTCAGTCAGGAGAGGTTTAGAGCTGCTTCTTACTCTGCCGCCATCTTAACCCGGAACCTATTAATATTCATTTTTAACCAGTTTACATACTTTATGCCCCTACTTTACCCTTCACCCCCACGCTCTCCCCCCGCCCATAGATGATGCACATTTCCACTGGTTGTAACATGTGTCCTTGTTCAGGGCCTATTTCCAAATTGTTGTTAGTTGCATTGGTGTGGCAGTTTCGAGTCCACATCCCCAATCATGTCCACCCCAGCCCCTGCATTCAAGCAATTGTTTATTTTCTATGTTTCCTCTCCTGCAGATCTTCCTCTGAATGTGGGTAGCATTCTTTACCATAAATCCCTCAGAGCTCTCTTCTGTCATTGCATTGTTGCTGGTACAGAAGTCCATTACATTCAATTTTACCACAGTATATAAGTCTCTGTGTACAATGTTCTTCTGGCTCTGCTCCTTTCACTGTGCATCAGTTCCTGGAGGTCTTTCCAGTTTACCTGGAACTCCTCCAGTTTATTATTCCTTTTAGCACAATAGTATTCCATCAACAGCATATACCACAGTTTGTTCCGCCATTCCCCAATTGAAGGACATACCCTCCCTTTCCAGTTCTTTGCCACTCCAAAAAAATGCAGCTATAAATATTTTTGTACAAGTCTGTTTATCTATGATCTCTTTGGGGTACAAACCCAACAATGGAATGGTGGGATCAAAGGGCAGGCAATTTTTTTATAGCCCTTTGAGCATAGTTCCAAATTGTCAGCCAGAATGGTTGGATTAATTCACAGCTCCACCAGCAATGCATTAATGTCCCAATTTTGCTACATCCCCTCCAGCATTCATTGCTCTCCCCTCCTTTCATTTTAGCCAATCTGCTAGGTGTGAGGTGGTACCTCAGAGTTGTTTTGATTTGCATTTCTCTAATTATTAGAGATTTAGAACACTTTCTCATGTGCTTATTAATACTTTTGATTTCTTTACCTGAGAATTACCTATTCATGTCTCTTGCCCATTTTTCAATTGGAGAATGGCTCGATTTTTTACACAATTGATTTAATTCCTTGTATATTTGAGTAATTAGACCCCTGTCAGAGTTTTTTGTTATAAAGATTTTTTCCCAATTTGTTGTTTCCCTTATGATTTTGACTACATTATTTTTGTTTGTACAAAAGCTTTTTAGCTTAATATAATCAAAACCATTTAATTTACATTTAGTAATTTTCTCTTACTCTTGCTTGGTTTTAAAATCTTTCCTTTCCCAGAGATCTGACAGGTATACTATTTTGAGTTCACTTAACTTATTTATACTTTCCCTCTTTATATTCAGGTCATTCACCCATTCTGAATTTATCTTGGTGTAGGGTGTGAGATGTTGATCTAGACCTAACCTCTCCCATATTGGTTTCCAAATTTCCCAGCATTTTTTGTCAAATAGTGGATTCATGTCCCAAAAGTTGGTCTCTTTGGGTTTATCGTACACTGTCTTGCTGAAGTCATTAACCCCAAGTCGATTCCACTGATCCTGCCTTCTATCTCTTAGCCACTACCATATTGTTTTGATGATTGCTGCTTTATAGTATAGTTTAATGTCTGGTACTGCTAGGCCACCTTCCTTCACATTATTTTCATTATTTCCCTTGATATTCATGATCTTTTGTTATTCCAAATGAAATTTAATATAGTTTTTCCTAATTCAGTAAAAAGTTTTTAGGTAATTTGATAGGTTTGGCAATAAATAGGTAAATTAATTTGGGTAGAATCTTCATTTTTATTATGTTAGCTTGTGCTACCTATGAACAATTAATGGTTTTCCAATTGTTGAGATCCAGTTTTATTTGTTTGGGAAGTGTTTTGTAGTTCTTTTCGTATAATTGCTGTGTTTCTTTTGGTAGATAGATTCCCAAGTATTTTATATTATCTAGGATTATATTAAATGGTGTTTCCCTTTCTACCTCTTGCTGCTCTAATGTGTTGGAAATATATAGAAATACTGATGATTTATGTGCATTTATTTTGTATCCTGAAACTTTGCTAAAGTTGTTGATTATTTCTACAAGCTTCTTAGTTGATTCTCTAGGATGTTTTAAGTATACCATTATATCATCTGCAAAGAGTGATAGCTTAGTCTCCTCATTGCCTATTTTGATACCTTCAATTTCTTTTTCTTCTCTAATTGCTATTGCTAGTGTTTCTGGTACTGTGTTGAATAGTAGAGGTGATAATGGGCATCCTTGTTACACTCCTGATCTTTTTGGGAAGGCTTCTTATTTATCCCCATTGCATATAATGCTTGTTGATGGTTTTAGGTATATACTGTTTATTATTTTTAGAAAGGGTCCTTCTATTCCTATACTTTTCAATGTTTTCAATAGGAATGGATGCTGTATTTTGTCAAAGGTTTTTTCAGCATCTATTGAGATAATCATGTGGTTTTTGTTTGTTAGACTGTTGATATGGTCAATTATGTGGATGGTTTTCCTAATTTTGAACCATACTTGAATTCCTGGTATAAATCCCACCTGATCATGGTGTATGATCTTCTTAATTACATGTTGGAGTCTCTTTGCTAATATTCCATTTAAGATTTTTCCATCTATATTCATTAGGGAGATTGGTCTATAGTTTTCTTTTTCTGTTTTTGATCTACCTTGCTTTGGAATCAGTACCATATTTCTGTGAAACATTTATTAATATTCATTTTTAACATGGTTACATGATTCATGCTCCTACTTTCCGCTTCACCCCATTCTATCCCACCCCCGATAGCTGATGCACATTTCCACTGGTTTTAACATGTGTCATTGATCAAAACGTATTACCATATTGGTTTTAGTTGCATTGGTGTGGTAGTTTTGAATCAAAATCCCCAATCATGTCTACCTCATTCCATGCGTTCAAGCAGTTGTTTTTCTTATATGTTTCCTCTCCTGCAGTTCTTCCTCTGAATGTGGGTACTTTTCTTTACCATAAATCCCACAGAATTTTCCTGGGTCATTGCATTGCTGCTGGTACAGAAGTCCATTGCATTCAATTTTACCATATTATATCAATCTCTGTGTACAATATTCTTCTGGCTCTGCTAATTTTGCTCTGCATCAGTTCCTGGAGGTCATTCCAGTTCATTTGGAACACCTCCAGGTTATTATTCCTTTTAGCACAATAGTATTCCATCACCAGCATATATCACAGTTTGTTCAGCCATTCCCCAAATGAAGCACATATTCCTTTTCCAGTTCTTTGCCACCAGAAAAAGTGCAGCTATAAATATTTTCTTATAAGTCTGTTTATTTATGATATCTTTGGGGTACAAAACCAAGAATGGTATGGCTGGATAAAAGGGCAGGCATTATTTTATAGCCCTTTGAGCATAGTTCCAAATTACCAGTCAGAATGGTAGGATCAGTTCACAACTCCACCAGCAATGCATCAATGTCCCAATTTTGCCACATCCCTTCCAGCATTCATTGCTCTTCCCTTCTTTCATTTTAGCCAATCTGCTAGGTATTAGGTGGTATATTTGAGTAATTAGACGCCTGTGAGATTTTTTTGTTATTTGTTTTGTCGTTTGTTGTTTGGAATCAGTACCATATTGTGTCATAAAAGGAATTTGGTAGGACTCCTTCTGTGCTTATCATATCAAATAATTTGTATAGTTTTGGGATTAGTTGCTCTTTGAATGTCTGATAGAATGCACTTGTGCATCCATCAGGTCCTGGTGATTTTTTCTTAGGGAGTTCTTTGATGGCTTGTTCAATTTCTATTTCTGATATGGGATTATTTAGGTATTCTAATTCTCCTGCTGTTAATATAGGCAATTTACATTTTTTATCAATATTCATCCATATCTCCTAAATTGTTATATTTGTTGCCATATAATTGGGGAAAATAGTTTTTAATGATTGCCTTAATTTCTCCTTCATTAGAGGTGAGGTCTCCCCTTTCGTCTCTGATACTGTCAATTTGGTTTTCTTCTTTCCTTTTTTTTTTATTAGATTGACAAGTACTTTGTCTATTTTATCTGTTTTTTTCAAAATACCAGCTTCTAGTTTTATTTATTAATTCAATAGTTCTTTTACTTTTGATTTTATTAATTTCTCCCTTAATTTTTAGTATTTCTAATTTAGTTTTCATCTAGGGATGTTTAATTTGCTCACTTTCTAGATTTTTGAGTTGCATGCCTAATTCATTAATCTCTGCCCTCCTTAATTTGTTAATATATGCACTCAAGGATATAAATTTCCCCCTGAGTACTGCCTTGGCCGCATCCCACATAGATTGGTAGGATGTCTCATTGTTGTCATTCTCTTCAATGAAATTGTTGATTGTTTCTATGATTCCTTCTTTGACTAATTGGTTTTGGAGAATCATATTGTTTAATTTCCAATTGATTTTTGATTTTCCTGTCCAGGTGCTCTTACTAATTATTATTTTTATTGCATTATGATCTGAGAAGGTTATATTTATTATATCTGCTCTTTTGCATTTGTTTGCAATATTTCTATACCCTATTACATGGTCAATCTTTGTGAATGTAAAATGTGCAGCTGAAAAGAATGTGTATTCCCTTTTGTCCCTATTTATGTTTCTCCACGTATCAATTAAATCTAATTTTTCTAGGACTTCATTCACCTCTCTTACCTCTTTTTTATTTATTTTTTGGTTTGATTTATCTAGATCTGAAAGAGGAATATTTAGATCTCCCACTATTATGGTTTAACTATCTATTTCCTTCTTGAGCTCTTCCAGTTTCTCCTTTATGGATTTGGATGCTATACCACTTGGTGTATACTTATTGAGCAGTGTTATTTCCTCATTGTTTATACTGCCTTTAATCAGGATGTAATGACCTTCCCTGTCTTTTTTAATCATATCTATTTTTGCTTTGGCTTTGTCAGAAATCATAATAGCCACTCCTGCCTTCTTTTTCTCATTTGATGCCCAAAAGATTTTGCTCAAGCCCTTAACCTTAAACATGTGTATGTCTACCCACCTCATATGTGTTTCCTGTAGACAACATATGGTAGGATTTTGGTTCCTAATCCACTCTGCTATTTGCTTCCGTTTTATGAGCCAGTTCATCCCATTCACATTCAGAGTTACAATTATAAGTTGTGCATTCACTGACATTTTTGTATCCTCCTCTAATCCTACCCCTTCTTATTACACTATTTTCTTTTAAACAAGTTGTTTGCTTTGAGACAGTATCCCTTGGCCCATCCTTTGATTAACTTCCCTTTCTACCCCCTCCCTTGTTATTCCCCTATTTTTATTTTTAAATGCCTAATGAATTCCCTCCCCCTTCTTCTCCCCTCCCTTCTTGACCTCCCCACTCCCCTGCTCCCCTTTGTTTATCCCTTCTGACTTTCTCAGTAGTGTTAGATAGAGTTTTTTATCCCAATGGATAATGGAGCTACTCTTCCCTCTTCGGGTTGATTACACTGAGAGTAAGGTTTAGATATTACCTTTTAATGCTCTCTTCCTCTCCTTCTTATACTTGTATTTGTCCCCTCCCCTTCCCATGCCCTCTTTGTGTGTAATAGAATATCCTATTTTTCTTATTCACTCAATTTTCTCTTGGTGTCCCTTACTATTCAGCCCCCTCTTTCCCACCCCCCATGTCATCTTAAACCATTTAGTATTCCACCCTCTTCCTATGAATTATTCTTCTTATTGCTATAATAGTGAATACTATAATAGTGAATAGAGTTTACTACAGAGAATTATACATAGCATTTCTACACATAGAATACAGATAATTAGATCTTATTGAAGCCCTTAAAGAGGCTAATTTAAAAAATTATTAGTTTTCTTTCTTTCCCCTCTGTTTCTTATTTATCTTTTCATGTTTCTGTTGATTTTTGTGTTTGGATATCAAAGTTTCCATTTAATCCTGGTCTCTTCTGTGCAAATACTTGGAAATCTTCAATTTTGTTGAATGCCCATACTTCCCCCTGGAAGTATATAGTCAGTTTTGATGGGTAGTTGATCCGTGGTTTAGGCCCAGTTCTCTTGCCTTTCTGAATATCATATTCCAAGCCTTGTGGTGTTTTAGCATGGAGGCTGCCAAATACTGTGATCCTGATTGTTGCTCCTTGATATTTGAATTGTCTCTTTCTGGCTTCTTGTAAGTTTTTCTTTTACTTGGAAGCTCTTGAGTTTGGCTATTATACTCCTGGGTGTTGTCCATTCTGGGTCTACTGTAGAGGGCGATCTATGGATCCTTTAAATGTTTATATTGTCCTCTTGTAGAACTTCAGGGCAATTTTGCTGAATAATTTCTTTTAGTATGGAGTCCAAGTTTCTATTAATTTCTGCTTTTTCTGGAAGACCTATGATTCTCAAATTGTCTCCTCTAAACCGGTTTTCTTGGTCTGTCACTTTCTCATTGAGATATTTCATGTTTCCTTTCATTTTATCAGACTTTTGACTTTGTTTTATTTGTTCTTGTTGTCTTGAGAGATCATTGGCTTCTAATTGCTCAATTCTAGCCTTTAGGGACTGATTTTCCATTTCAATCTGGTCATTTCTGGTCTTCAGTTGACTTACCTCACTTTCCAATTGCGAAATTCTGCCTTTTAAGCTGTTATTTTCTTGCCAGATCTCTTCCATCTTCCTCAACATCTCATTTTTGAACTCTTCAATAACTTGTGACCAGTTTTCATTGTTTTGGGAAGGTTTGGATTCTTGTTTGTCCTCCTCTGTTGTCTGGATTTTCTCTGTGTAAAAGTTGTCGAGTGTTCCAGAGTTTTTCTTGATAGTCTTTTTCTTCTGGGGTTCTCAGATTGCTATTGTTAGCCCTTTGCAGCTTTGTCTTCACACTCAGGGTCTGCCTGAGCTTTCTAATCTCCCGAGGGCTCTGGTCTCCTTGTCCTTTGGGTCAAGCCTCCTGGTAGTCCCCGGTCTGCCCCTCTGCCTGAGGCTCCTTCAGCAGTCTCAGGGGCTGCTTCCACAGCCTCGCTCACATCTGCACCGGGTCCCCACTCGAAATCCAAGCCTGTGCTCAAGATCTTTGTCAGCTTCTAGGGTAATGCCTTTACCCGCGCAGATACTCGGGAAAGTCCCTGCTTTCTAAATCTTTTTCTACGCCTAGGGCAATGCCTTCTCCCTCTCAGAAGCTCAGGAAAGTCAGTGCGAGCCCCCCAGCCACTTGGGTCCCATGTCTTGCAGCTCACAGGTGCAAGTCCTAGGGCTACTATTGATTTACTGTTTGCCCCAATCCTACTTTCACTCTTGTGCATTGGCCTTGGAACTGTGTGTGGTGTGGGGAGTGGGGTGGAGGGGCTTCTTCCTTTCGTGTTTTAGTGAAAGCTGTTTCACCCCTTTATAGCGTGGAAATGCCCCAATTCCACGTACCTTCAATACTGCGCCCTGTAGTGGGGTTCCCTCATTCATCCGGATTCTTTTTTATGTCCCCTTGAGGAGTCCTGTATGCTTTGGTTAGGAGAGATCGAACAGCTGCTCCTTACTCTGCCGCCATCTTAACCGCCATGTATTCTTACTAATAACTATTTTTATTACATTATGATCTGAGACAGTTACATTTATTATTTCTGCTTTTTTGCATTTGTTTGCCATGTTTCTGTGCCCTATTACATGGCCTTTGTGAATGTTCCATGTACTACTGAAAAGAAGGTGTATTCCTTTTTGTCTCTATTTATATTTCTCCATATATCTATTAATTCAAATTTTTCTAGGGTTTTGTTCACCTCTCTTATCTCTTTCTTATTTATTTTTTGGTTTGATTTATCTAGATCTGATAGGGGAAGTTTCAGGTCCCCTTCTAGTATGGTTTTGCTATCTATTTCAACCTTGAGCTCCATTAGCTTCTCCTTTAGAAATTTGAAAGCTATTCTGTTTGGTGCATACATATTGAGTACTGATATTTCTTCATTGTTTATTCTGACTTTTATTAGTATGTAGTAACCTTCCCTATCTCTTTAACCTTACCTATTTTTACTTTGGCTCTGTCAGAGATCATGATAGCCACCCCTGCCTTCTTTTTCTCATTTGAAGCTCAAAAGATTTTGTTCCATCCTCTCATTTTCATTCTATGTCTGTCTGTCTGTCTAATATGTGTTTCTTGTAAACAACATATGTTTGGGTTTTAGTTTCTAATCCACTCTGCTATTTGCTTCCATTTTATGGGTGAGTTCATCCCATTCACATTCAGAGTTACAATTATCAACTCTGCATTCCCAGACATTTTGATTCTCTCTCCTAGTCCTGTTCTTTCTTCTTTCACTGTTTCCTTCTATACCAGTGTTTTGTTTTTAATCAGTTCCTATAATCCCCTCCCTTGTTGTACTTCCCTTTCTCCCCCCTCCCTTCTTATTCCCCTCTTATTGTTCTTTAAAGTCACGCGGTGCTCCCCCCCAAGCCCTCTCCCTCCCTATTATTGCTTCCCTCCCCACCAGTCCCTTTGTTAACCTTCTACTTCTCTATAGGGCCTGAATCAATTTTCCTCCCCTATGGATCTGATTGTTCTTCCCTAAGTTGATTTCAATGCACTTAAGTATTGAATATTCCCTCTCTCTAACCTCTTTACCCTTACAATGTATTGTTATTTTTTCCCTGTTGATCCCATGTGCTTCTTTATGGAATATATATTTATTCCTTTTTGTTTACTTTCCTTTTTTCTTATTGTTATCTTCTTCCCCCTCTAGTTTTATATATATTTATACATACATACATACACACATATATATATTTATATCTCTCTTGACATTTCATCCTATATAGTTAGTCCCTGTTCCCTTTATGTAAACTTCTTCTAGTTACCCTGTTGGTAATAATAATTTTTAATATTTGCCAATACCTTTTCTTCTTGGGATATAAATTGATTGAATTTGTTGTGTGCCTTAAAGAAAACACTTTTTTTTCTCCTCACCCATTCTCTTAATTACCTTATGTTGATTCTCTTGAGTTCTGGGTTTGGGCAGCAAACTCTCTGTTTAATTCCGGTTTTTTCTTGATGAATGTAGATCATCTTTTGCCTTCTTTGCTTCATTTTCAAGCTGGCCAATTCTGGCTTTTAATACTTTATTTTCTTGTTTTAGCTCATGTATTTCCTTTTTCAAATTGTCTTCAGCCTCTCTTGATTGTTTTTTGAGTTCCTGAAGTTCTTGAATTAATTGAATTTTAAATTCTTGAGTTAATTGAGTTTTGAGGTCTTCCAAAGCCTGTGTCCAGTTCACTGGAACTACTTCCTCTTCTTCTATTTCTGTTTCATTTGCTCTCTTTTCACTTCCTTGAAAGAAGCTGTCAATTGTCATTTCTTTTCTCTTTTTCTGTTGCTTGCTCATGCTTTTCCCCCTTCCTTGTTCTGCTAATTTGAGCAGATGTATTTAATAATCTTTGATGAAAGATCTTCCCCTCAGGGGTAAGTTACTTTCTCTACCCTTGGAAGACTTCTTGTCTGTCCAATTGTTGGGATTAAATCTGTATGGATTGGATTAGTCTGCCCTGAGGCTAAAACCTCAAAGCCTTGAGGGGAGGGAAAACCAACCAAACAAACAAAACCAGAAAAAGGTGGGGTGAAAAGAAAGAGTGTTTTTTACTGAACTGAGCTCTCCAGCATTGGGGTCCCCCTGCGCTATCCACTGTGTTTGATCTGGTTTTCTTTCCTCTTGATACCCTGCATTCTCTATCTTGGTATGAGGAAGCTAAGCTGTCTGCTCTCTGGGGTTTGGCTCTCTGTAAGGCACCATCTTCTGGGCGTTTTTGCTGTGTTTCTCTGGTTTTCTCCTCCAGTCACCTCTCCAGTGTCTGTGTTTGACTCCCTGAGTCCTATGCCAGCAAGGCCCTCTCTCCCTACGGGTGCACCCACCAGCCCTGAGATTTCCTGGGCAGCTGGAGACTCTGCACAGCACGTTGGGAGGCGTCTTGGGATCCTGGGATTCCCCCTCTACACCCTCAGTCCTGAAAGTTCAAGTATTGAAGCCTTTTTCTTGATGTACCTCTTTAGTTGTGCTGCAGTAGGGTTCCCCCTGCTCTGTCCCGTTCTTAGATTCGGTCCTCTTTCTTCTCGAAGCACATTGTTTTCTATCTCGGTGTGTAAGGGTGTGGATGTTTTAAGATTTGCTCTGTCTACGCAGCCATCTTACCGGAACTCCATGAAAAATCAACAACAAACTGCTTTCTATGAAAATTGCTGGTAAAACTGAAAAGCAGTCTGTTGTTCCTCTCATTTACATTTTGTAGTCATGATGTATAATGTTTTCTTAGCTGTGCCTACTTCATTTTGTAGAAGTTAGTTCAAATTTTTAATTTCTTACAACAGATAAATATTACATTATACAACACAATTTATTTAGCCATTCCCCAATCAGTGAGCATCCACTTTATTTCCAGTCTATCAGTAATTTGGTGTATATGGAGGGTTTTGTTTTGCCAATAGCTTTATCAAGAAATGATATCTTTGGGTCAGAGAATTGATGGTTTAGTTATCTCATTTACATAATGCAAAAATACTACATGGGATTTTCTATTTTATATAATCTATTTCTCTTCTAACTATTTAATTTTATTTTGTATTCAGATCATGCACTCATTTTAAGTTTTATGGAATATACTGTAGGATATTGTCCCAATCATAGATTTAGCTAAATTCCATTTTCATAGTTTTTCAGCAATTTTTATAAAATAATGAATTTATCCTAAGTAATTTTACATTCATCAAAATTTTGATATTTGTATTTTTTCCTTGTAAAATCTAGTCCATTAACCTATTTTTTACAATTCAATTCATATAGAAATCCTCCAGATCATTATTCCTTTCAGCAAAATAATATTCCATCACTTTCAGATATCATAATTTATTCAGCCATTCCACAATTTATGGACACCCCCTAATTTTGCAATTTTTTGACATCACAAAGACTACTGAGACTCATTTACAATGGCCTGAAACTCTCCCTCTGGTCCTATTTTATCTTAGAAGCAGCCCCAGGGGAGATCTACACCTCTCAACATCTGAGATGCTTTTTGGATATCCCCCTTTGCAGTCTAAGCCTTTTTCTCCTGCATATACATCATTACTAGGGGGAGACACTTCTATTGCCTCATATATACAGGATTTACAAATCAAATCAGAAGAAATTTGTGAATCTGGAGCTGCTGTACAATCAGGACCTATAGATGTCTTGCTCCATGACTTACACCCAGGTGACAAAGTATACATAAAGAACTTCCAGCTCACTGGGGGAACTCAGCTTGCCTGGGAAGGTCTATTTCAAGTCCTGTTAACCATTGCAACAGCTATCAGAATTGGAGTAAAGGACTCTTGGATCCTTTGCTCACATGTAAAGAGAGTACCTTCTATAGATAATGAGTATCCTGTCCTACTTATTATATTTGCTGATTTGTTTGTTTTAAGATTTAATTTTGGTTTTGAGTTTACATATTAATTTAATCTATAATATTCTGTTATACTATGTCACTTTTTGTTAGTGTGTTTTGGCTATTAATGATATATTCTGTTGCACTGACATTTTTTGTACTGTCCTAAGCCTGGAATGGAAAAAATACGATTACAACACTCCATAAACTAGTTGGAGAAAACTTATATAAGTAACCTTTTGAAAAATTGATATGCTCTTCTGATTTTGGGGATTTTGGTATTTCGTTGAATATGCATTAGATGCTGTACTACTGCTTTTAAAAAGCTGTTACTTGGTGAAAATCATGTGCACTCACACTGTGGATCATGGCCAAGTTTAAAATGCATTGGATCTCATTTCGGGGTGAGAAACCTTTGTATTATGCCTCTACTTGACTGATACCTTTTCATGGAATGTGAACTATATATTTTTTGATTTTCTTAAATCTTATTATTCTTTTTTCTTGTATGGACAAAAGAGTATTTTAGTTTTCTTTTTTCTCTCATTTTTTGTACATGTAGCATATGTTATTAATATTAATGTTTGTTTTTTTTCTATTTTGCACTAAGATAATTTTAAAATGTCCATTAGCTCTAATGTCAATGCATACCCAAAAGCTTCAGACTATGGAAACCTGCCACTGATTGTTAAATATTATGGGACTTTGATTAGTGATTGTGTCTGATTCTAGGAGAAGGGATTATAAAAGAGCCACTGCACAGTGTCTAGGAGCACAAGGTCAAGGAGACCAACCAATCATGGTGGAATTGAAGAGATCCTGCACTAAGACAGGGGACTTGAACTTATTTTGGAGTATGAGGAGGCATTGTTTGACACCCTCAGACACAGAATTTCCTCAAGCCAGTTCCAGACTTCTACCAAGTACCTCAGTTTGGCTGCCATTTTTTGCTCCCCTATCCCTGAGAGTAATAGTAAAATCAGACCAAAGAATCATATTTCCCTTCTGCTTCAAAATCTAATCCTTTTTCTTTCTATTTCATAGTATGTCAATTTTCTGTAGTCCTTATTGTTGACTGGGTAAGTGCATAATTGCTACTACATGTTTGTGGGAAATAGATCATTTTAATCGGGCCCTGATTCAAGTACCTGTTATGGGCTTATTCTTCCTTACTTAGAATTTTCCAACATAAGACTTTGATGTTTTATGTTTCATCCAGAAGTTACTTTTTTCTCTTTTATTTGGGTTTTATTTTATCTTTTTAATGTTTTCATTTTCTTTTGACAATTAATTTATATACCTCATAACTCAGGCATGCATCCTGGGGTGATCAATGTGTTGGTCAACACCTTCCTCAGGGGAGATTGTATTGTTGTCATAGAATTCTAGATTTATACAAATTTTTCTTATTTAAGAGTAATTTTAGGATAAGAAATTTGCTACTTTCCTGAATTAAGAAAGTGAACTGTTTGGAGAAGGTACCATTCAGAAGCCTCCAGAAATCACACAAGGCATCAAAAGACCCAGAATGAACTTTGGGATGTAGTGAATTGAACTGAGGGGGGTTGAATGCATTTATTTTGAATGTACATTCTTAGGCCAAAGGGGACTGCCCCCAATTGGCTTTTGATGTCAATCCAGCTAGCAATCATTGGTTTTGTTCTCTTTCTCTTTTATTTCCCTTTATCCCTAAATTATTGTAATTTCCTCTTAGAAAATGCAGTATTGTATGTACCTCTAATTATATCTTTAGAGATATATAGCTGGTTATGTGGACTGATTCATTGTGGAAACTAGGCATGTAAATCTGGGAAATTACTACATGCTTGTTTCCCAATGGAATCATAGGGGGATTGTGTAATTAGGATTTGTTCCCCGGGACTCTCTTTCTCAGCTTCCCATTTTCCTTGTCATGCTACATTCTTATGCTTTGAATATAAAGTTGAGGGGGTAGCTCCTTCCTCTCTCTCTCTCTGCTCCCAAAAAGGCTGTGATAGAGGCTTGGTGAGAGGCAAGCTGGAGAATTTTACCCATGTGTTTTTACTTAGGCTTTTTATTTTTGTCCTTTTATTTCTTCTACTTCAAGTGATTATTAATAAATCTTATAAAATATAATATCATAAAATATAATAATTTAAATTTCACAGTGTCTGTTGGCCATTTATAAATTGGGGGATGGCTTATTTTTTATACAATTGGCTTAGCCCCTCATCAGCTTGAGAAATGAGACCTTTGTGAAAAGCTTTTTTTAACAAGATTTTTCCCAATTTGTTACTTCCCTTCTAATTTTGGTTGCATTGGTTCTGTTTGCACAGAAAAAAAATTAATTTTATGTAATTAAAATTATTCCATTTACATTTTGTAATATTCTCTATCTCCTTCTTGGTCTTAAAATCTTTCCTTTTCCATAGGTTTGACAGATATACTATTCTATCTTTACTTAATTTATTTTTAATTTCCTTCTTTATATTTGTCATTTACTCATTCTGAATTTATCTTGGTATAAGGTGTCAGATGCTGATATAAACCTATCTTCTCCCATACTATATTCCAATTTTCCCAACAGTTTTTGTCAAATAGATGGTTCTTGTCCCAAAAGCTTGGATCTTTGAGTTTATCTTACACTGTCTTCCTGAGGTTATCTACCCCAAGTCTATTCCATTGATCTACTCTTCTGTCTCTTAGCCAGTACCATATAGTTTTGATGAACACTTCTTTATAATACAGTTTAAGATCTGGTACTGCAAGGCCTGCATCCTTCACATTTTTTTTCATTAGTTCCCTCAATATTCTTGATCTTTTGTTCTTCTGAATGAACTTTGTTATAATTTTTTCTAATTCAATAAAAAAGTTTCTTGGTTGTTTGATAGGTATAACAGTGAATAAGTATATTAATTTGGATATTATTGTCATTTGCATTAAATTAGCCCATCATGCCCATGACCAATTAATGTTTGTCCAATTATTTAGATCTAGTTTTAATTGTGTGGAAAATGTTTTGTAGTTGTGTTCATATAATTCTTCTGTTTGTCTTGGCAAATAGATTACGAGATATTTTATATTGTCTATTGTGATTTTAAAAGGGATTTCTTTTCTAACTCTTGTTGCTGAATTGTCTTAAAATATATAGAAATACTGATGATTTATGAGGGTTTATTTTGTATCCTGTAACTTTTGCTAACGTTGCTAATTATTTCCACTTGTCTTTTAATTGATTTTCTAGGATTTCTTTAGGTATATAATCACATCATGAGAAAAGGGAGATAATTTAGTTTCCTCACTGCCTACTTCAATTCTGCAACTTCTTTTTCTTCTCTAATTGCCACCTCTAGAGTTTCTACTACAATATTAAATAATAGAGATGATAATGGGCATCCTTCCTTCACTCCTGATTTTATTGGGAAGACTTCCAACTTGTCCCCATTTCAGATGATGATTGCTGATGGTATGTATATATATATATATATACACATACACACACACATACTTGTTTTTTTTTTAATTTTAACCCTTACTTTCCATCTAGGAACCAATACTCTGTATTGGTTCCACAACAGAAGAGTGGTAAGGGCTAGCAATGGGTGTCAAGTGACTTGCCCAGGGTTACAGAGCTAGGAAGTGTCTGAAGCCAGATTTAAACTTAGGACCTCCCATCTCTAGGCCTGGTTCTCAAACCAATGAGCCATCCAGCTGCCCCCATATATACTGTTTTTAACCCATTCTGTTATCTGTTTCCTTAAAATGGGTGAGTTCATCCCTTTCTCATTCAGTGTTGATTATTGTGTTTTGCACTCAATCATATTACCCCTTTAAACTCTGTTCTACTCCCTTTCTCTCTGTTACTCCTCACCAATGTTTTGCTTTTTGTTATCACCCCCACTTACCCTCTCTTCAATTACCTACCTCTTCCCTTGTCTTATTCCCCTTCTACTTCTCTGTGGAGCAAGATAGAATTCTATACTACACTGAGTAGAGTAAGATAGAATGCTATACCACACTAAGTATACTTGTTTTACCCTCTATGAGCCTTTATAATGAGAGTAACATTAAAGTTTTGTCCATCACCACCCTATCCTCCCCTCCCTATAATGATTTTTCATGTCTCTTTATGTTATATAATTTACTCCAATGTATCTCTCCCTTCCCCTTTCTCTCAGTGAAATCCTTTCTTTCAGTCTGATTGGTTTCTTACATATCAATCATATGCATACATATTGTATCATACATACATATTGTTCCATATCATTACATTTACATATATATCATATCATCATAATCAGCTTACTTCTACACCCTCTTTCTGAGTATATTCCTTTTATCATCTCTACTATTAAGAGTAATTTTTGAAAATTGCAGAAATCCTCTTTCTTTGTAGACATATAAATATTTTTTTATCTTAATGAGTCCCTTAATTTTTCTTTTTCTTATTTACATTTTTTTGGTTTCTCTTGTTTCTTATATTTGGACTGAAAATTTTTTGTTTAAGTCTGGCATATTCTTCAGAAATGTTGGAAATCTTCTATCTAATTGAATCTTCATTTTTTCCCCATGAAATAATATACTCAGTTTTGCTAGAAGGGTGACTGGGTTGTAAACCCAAATCTTTTGCCTGCGTGAATATCATATTCCAAGACTTTCTATCCTTTAATATAGAAGTTGCTAGGTCATGTGTAATCTTGATTATAGCTCCCTGGTGTTTGAATGGTTCCTTTCTGGCTGCTTGAAATATTTTTTGCTTGTCTTGGTCACTCTTGAATTCAGCTATTATATTCTAGTGAGCTATCATTTGAGGATTTTTAACTGGAGGTGATTTGTGAATTCTTTCAATTTCGATTTCATTTTTGGAGGCTCTCTTGGCAGTTATCTTTCATAATTTCTTATAATATGATATCCAAAGTTTTTTCTTGATTATGGCTTTTAAGTCCCAAGATTCTCAAATTGTTTCTCCTATATCTATTTTATAAATATTTCATGTTTTATTCTGTTCTTTTCATTCTTTTGAAACAGCTTTATTGTTTCTTGATTTCTCATGAAATCATTACTCTCTAGGTGGTCAAATTTGATTTTTATGACCTAAGTTTCCTCTGTTTTTGATTATCCTTTTTCAATTGACCCATTTCTTGTTGTATCACTTTCATTTCTCTTTCCCACTTTTCCTCTGCCTATTTTAGGAAAGATTCTTCTATTCCTATTCTTTCTAGTGTTTTTATTAGGAATGGGTGTTGTATTTTGTCAAAGGCTTTTTCTGCAACTATTGAGATAATCATGTGGTTTATGTTGGTTTGCTTTTTAATATGGTCAATTATGTGGATAGTTTTCCTAATATTGAGTCATCTTTGCATTCCTGGTATAAATACCACCTGATCATAATGAATAACTCTTTGTGATCACTGGCTGGAGTCTGTTTGCTAGTATTCTATTTAAGATTTTTGTATCTATGTTCATTAAGGAGATTTGTCTGTAGTTTTCTCTCTCTGTTTTTGATCAGCTTGGCTTTGGAATCAGTACCATATTTGTGTCATAAAAGGAATTTGGTAGAACTCCTTCTTTGATTATTATGTCAAATAGTTTATGTATTATAGGGATTAGTTGTTCTTTGAATGTTTGATAGAATTCACTTTTGAATTCATCAGGCCCTGGTGAATTTTTCTTAGGGAGTTATTTGATGTGTTTTTTTCTACTTTCACTTTCTCCTTCTGTGTCTGTACATTGCTCTTTGTCTGCATAAAAATTCTTAGAGTTCAGTGGGGTTTTTTTTGGTTATTTGCTCATTTTTTCCTATCTAATTATAGGTAATAGGCTCTGTTTCCTGGGAAGTTGGGTTACCCTCTTAAACTTCAGACTTTGCTTGATGCTATTCTCAGCTTATTTTCTGGGTTTGAGGGTTATGAGTACTGGAACCTCCCTTGTCCTGCTGATTCAATTGACCCTTGAGATGCTGAAGTCTTAAATACTTGCTTCAGGCTTGGGCATGAGCTTTTGATTTGACTCTTGTTGTGTGGAGATGCAAAGCATGGAATCCCTGCAAAGGTACAGGGATAGCCTCACCCAGAATTCCAGGGGACCCCCCTGGAGAACTTTGGGTGAGGGGGCAGTTGAGAAGGGTTTAAGACAGTTAATTTGTGGGAGTGGATGTGAGCAGACACTCTGCTTGCTACTCCTGACTTGGGGTTTCTCCTGAGGTGGCCATTGTAGCATAAGCTAGTGGCTTCTACTCATAGGGTTAGGCTGTTTGTTATTACTATTCTTCATTAATATAATTATATAATTATTTAGTGATTAGAGAGTAAGATATTTATCAATAGCAAGAGAGCCAGTTTCAGTTAAGTGCTTCATCCCATCCCCTCTTGAGAAGAGGGGGAAGGGCAGCATCTACTTAGCAGTTCAGTGTTTCTTCTCATTATCCTAAAACCCTCATTTAGCCTTTTTAGTTTTCTTTGTTATTACTTAATATAACCTTATCTTCAAATCTGTGCCTGATAATTATTTGGGAAAGATACTCACAACTCAGTCTGTACATTTGGTTTGAATCCTGTTGGCTGCCAGTTTAAGAAGATCTCCTCTGTCCTCAACTGTTAGATAACTAATTTCTATATACTCATCATACTGACCTGTGAGGAATATAAATTTTAGAAAAGGAACCTCAATTGAGGTTTCAGCCATAACTGAAACTTACCAGAAGAATCTTATTCCTTTCTTCATTACCAACTGAAGCAGAAGTAGTTAGAGGGGGAGGGGTTTGAGAGCCAGGAGTGTTTATCCCCCTCCTTTCCTCACTGTAGCCTGTCAATCTCTGGCTCTTGACTTAAAGCTCTATTTGGCCCTGACACATTTATCTGCTTCTCCAAACTATCTGTTATTATCATCATAACACTCTGAACTTGATCAGGTCAGGGGCTGATCTATCCCCAGACTTAGGCCCAAGTTTTTGGTCCTGCTGTGTACTTGATCCAATCAGGTACACAACTGATTACCTTCTTTTGTAGCTCCATCCTGAGCTTTAGCAGAAATATCATTACTTAGTACTATCAGCCTCCACAATCCCAAGCCCAGACTGGAAATTCTGACTATATGGGACTCTGGGCTTCTCCACAGGTTTAAAATTTCAAGAGGTGTGGGTTGATTTTTTTTTTCAAACCCTTGTACTTCGGTGCATTGTCTCATAAGTGGAAGATTGGCAAGGGTGGGCAATGGGGGTCAAGTGACTTGCCCAGGGTCACATAGCTGGGAAGTGGCTGAGGCCGGGTTTGAACCTAGGACCTCCTGTCTCTAGGCCTGACTCTCACTCCACTGAGCTACCCAGCTGCCCCTGGTGTGGGTTGACTTTTACCACAATTTGCCTAGGCAGGATCTCAGAGTCTGAATTTGACTTGGCCTCCAGTTCCAAACTTAGGCAGTAAATGTGGATATGTGTGTAGGGGGTTGGGGGAAGCTTGCTCTTGGCTTGCTCTTCCCTCTTTTTGCTGGCTCTACTTTCCTTTCACCCCAGCTTACCAAATGATCTCTGATTAACTTTTGGACTTTTCTTTTCTTTAAAGTTGTTTCACTCTGTCTTCTTTTTTATTCTTTCGCTCCTTTATTCATTTTGGTTTTGATATTTTAATCTTGGTTGGAGAGGATTCTTTTGGTAACACACAGTAGCTCTAATTCACTTCTCCATTTCAATTACCACTTTTTTTACAGGTATATAATACAATTCTTCCTTCATTCTTTCCTTCTAAAATGATTGTCCTTGATATACTAAATCTTTTATTCTTCAAAACGTATTTTATTATTTTATCTAACTGAAAAAAATATCCTTATGGTTGTTTGATTGATTTAACTGTAGTACTATTGCCATTTTTTAACAATAAAATCTGTATCTACCCAGTCATGAGCACTGAATCTTCCCCAGGTAGATTGTACTTTATTTTTAAGAAGAATTTTGTAATTGAATCTATTAAATTATCTATATAAAAATCTATATAAGTACCAAACATACTGTTTAACAATGTTACCCTCCTTCTATTTCATATCTCCAGTCCTATTAAAAACAACAACAAAAAATAAATCTATCTATATCTATCTATCTTTCAAAAACCCTTGAAAAGAATTAACATAGTTAAGCAAAAAAAAGTTATCACCTTGTCCAGTGTGAACAGACATATCTTATTCTGTATATTGAGTCTATTTCCTCTGTTTGGAGGTAGATGAATGCTTTATCATCCCTCCTATGAAACTGTGGTTGATTAATAATTTGATTAGACTTCTTAAGACTTTACAATTATGTCTAATCCCTTTACTTTAGAAATGAGGAAACTTTCCTAGAATGATTTAATGACTTTCCTAGGATCAAGTAGAAACTATTAGTCTGAAGCAATATTTAAGCTATGACCATAATTTCTAATTCCAATGCTCACTTCATTAGAGTGTCCCTAACAAAAGATGGTTGATTCCATTGTCATCTGCTATAGATTTAAAATCCTACATCACATACATACTCACAAAATAAAAGAGGAGAATGGCATGGATATAGGTAATATAACCTGTATTTTTTATGTTTACTATAAACAAATTCAGCAGAATAATTAGTGACAAAGTAGATTTTATCTTCTATCTGTAATGTTTACATTACATAACTTATGAGGACAAATATTCAGGAATAGGAATTGCTAGATCTTTTATGGGCCTCAATACTATTAGTTTTAATTGTTACAATAAAAGCCCCAGGAATGGATGTTGGTAAATGGAAGAGTGAGAGAGAGAAAAAGGGTCTGTGTGGTGATTCTCTCCTCCAGCACTCCCCTGTGACTAAATATACACTGGGAAATTTTAGGGAAGTGTCATCCCAAAACTGGGTGACCAAGATGGTTGTGCCACCCTTCATGAGTTGGGGGCAAGGCTTTCCTATAAGAAGAGGTATATGGTACCCCAATCTGATCCTGAATAAGGACAGCGTTCACTCAAACCTCCCCCAAGGTTTGTTAATTTCACAGTGGGTGGTCTGGCTTAAAGATGGAGGCAGCCAGTCCAATCTATGGTTCCTCCTCCTTGTTGTCTCTCAGGCACTCAAGAATGCTATCTGGCTGCTAAGTGGCTTTTATTATTCACAAATCAGGGTTTGAGGAAAGAGGTGCAGGGTAGAGGGAATTTGGGGGTGCCCTCTCTCCACTAATTTCCTATTGGGTCCATCACTTAGGCAGGAACCTATGCAGTTCCAACTCCTAAGCTTCTCTCCCCTTCCCCTTCTATTTCTATTTCTATCTTTTCCTATAATTGTAAGGTTTGACTGAAAAGGGTCTCTCAGTAAGGATGGATAATGAGTTAGGGAGACTAAGAGATTGCTCCCAACAGCGTACCAAATCTTAGTTGACTTGATGGTTGTAGTCTTGAAGGATGATTTGTGTTGAAATGGCTGTGATAAAGGAATCAGGGTTTCAATTTCCTAGAAAAATATCCTCAGGAAGCCCTCTGGAGTAATCAGAGCTAGTTTTCCACCTCATCACTCCTCCCAGCCCTCAGCCCCAAAAACCTCTCTTCTCCCTTCTCCTTGGATAAAAATCCCCACCAGAATCTTCTGCTGGTTTCAACTGCCAGCAACTGCTGGCAAATCCCTTCTCCTCTTTTGGTTCTATCTGCTCTGCACAAAAATCCATCCTTACATAGGGAAGAAGCTCTATTTCCATGCCTTGATGCTCTGTGTGAGTAGGAGTAGAAACAGAGTAAATATACATGGGATGTTCAGGGTGTTCCTGGAAAACTTGGCCCTTTTTACAGAGCTGTTGAGAAGCTGTAACCCTTTGATATCTGCCTGCCACCCATTTTTCAAGCAGCAGCCAATGTTTCAGCAGACTGGCTAAACCAGGCTATTGACTAGTTTATTGACTAGTCCCCAAACCCAATCATATGAAGATGTCCCAGTGGAACAGGCTAATGAAACGCTATTGTTCCAGTAGCCATGAAGGTGGCAGAAGCGGGTGTTGTGGAGTGCTATCAGCTTTGTAACATTTTTGTGACAATGAAGATGACAAGTTCATACACTGAATCCTGAGCCATCACCGGTTGTTTTTACTTTTGGCTTGTCACTGGCTTTGGATGACACTGAAAGAGAGAGTGAGGCAGATGACTCCATGCAAATCTGCCTCACTTAAACTCAATTTATGCTTAAGACATCATTCTTAACATTTTACCATTCTACATTTAACTATTTAGTTATGAGTTTACTCCTACCTCAAATTCCTGTGGTGATGAACAAATGATGATGTAGCAGATGTGGATACAATGGAAGATGTCACAGCCATGTAAACAGGTAAACAGATGGCCTGGATTGTCATAAGGGTCTTCTTTAATGAAATATGAGGATAATGAATATCTTTCTGATAAAAAACATTGATATTGATCAAAGACACTGACATAAGACAGAGCCATATGTGGTTCCCAAATCAAAGAAGGTACCACAGTACCTATGTCCTATGAAAATTACAATAGCTCCAAAGAAATAGGAGATGCATACAGTTAGAGACATCTTCATCCCAAAAGTTCATAAGGATTATTTGTGCTCAGCCTCTGAATCTTATGAACTCACATTTGTCTGGAACTCATATTTGTCTGAGCAGTCAGGCAGATGCACTTTACATTGACTCTGAAACCCTGGTGTCCTTTTAGTCCTCTTTGAGCGTAAAAGACCACAAACAATAAATACACCCAAAGTTGGTCGCCACTCACTTTTTTTTTCTGGCTGTGTTTCCAAGATCTACATAAGTTATCTGGCTAATATGAACTCCTCACCTCTTGCTGCATCAAAAATATTGTCTTTTTCTTTACCACTTTCTCTTTCATTTCCCTATGAAATTTTCTTCTGTCTAGTCATCTGTACATTTTCCCTTAAGACTATGATCATGTTTCCACTGCTAATAGGGATTTGGCTCTATTTTAACATTTTCTACAGGTAGTTGGTTACCTTAATATTGAAGATTTCATGTCAATCATAGTCTGAATTATAACCCACAAAAAAAAAGAAAATCCGGTAATAGTCATAAAGTAAAATGAGCCTCTAAAGAACACAGTTATAAAGAGTAAAAGTGATGTTCCATATCCAATCCAGCACCCCAGTAAGGTCACAATTGCCTTCTCTTTTTCAGGGCAGGACTTCTTCACCTCACTTTTCATCTCTTGCTCTGAGCTCAGTGACAAAATCACTTCTCTACCATAGTACCATTGTTCCTAGAAAAGATGTATCAATTGATGATAAGAGCACACCATCATAATAAATCCTGAGAAATTCCCTTCCCTGGCTTTTACTCTATCTTTTTCCTTTCCTTCTTGAAATATAACTTACTTAAGGGCAAAGATGATTTTGTTTTGCTTTCCTATCCTTAGTAGTTAGCACAGGGTCAGACACATAGTGAGTACTTTATAAATGTTGTTCATTCAATCATTCATTTTAGTACAAAGTGTGATCTTTTAAGGAACTGTTAAGTTTAAGACTAGAGAAAATTACTGTACAAAACTGATCACAGAGAAGTCAAAAGGTCAAAAATAACTACAACAAAGCAAAGTGATTTGACTATTAGGAATCTGATGAACAGTACCTAGATAATATCTATTCTTTCAAGTAAATTAACAGGAAGAATGCTGACTTCAGGCAAGTAATGCTAACTTCAGGCTTTGCTAAGGGGATTTGAATAGAGGTTGAGAGGGAATCATTTCATGTACAGCATTGCCAATATTGACAAGTGGAAGGAAATGAGTTTTATACACAAAGATTAACACCATCTCTCTTAGAAATAGAAGTTTGCAAACAATCTTAAATAGTCCTGATATACTAAATTTTCCTTGGGTCCATACAGAAATATTAGAATCATATTTATTCAATATATTCAGTAAATTGAAATTTCTTTAAAAAAATTCACAAATTATGCTAAATCTCAGAAAACATGTTCACTCTCCATTGATGTAGTTCAAGAGGCAAATATTATACGGCTTTTGTATAGTGGGGTCAAATTGAACCTGAAGCTAATTTGAGTAATGGGGGAACCATAGGCTTGAAAGAATGCGGGTTATTAGGAGCAAATAACCTAGGTTTCTTCGTAGTGATTAGATAACTGATGCTTTAATGTAAACTATCCAATTCAATATCTTCAAGAAGAAACATTAAGAGATTAGGAAATCATTGATGAAAAGTCTACAGATAATTATGGAGATATATTTCGAAGCCTCAGCGTCTAATCAAACTAAATATTTTTGCTAGATATATGACTCACTTATAGAAAGCTAAGCTACTATAGGAAGCAATGATATAGAAGGCATAGAAAAGTCTTGAAATAAATTTTCTTTGCAAAAAAAATAAAACAAACAAACAAAAATGTCACTGGCTCTCCTTTTTGTTTCCTCTTTCATTTTGTTATTGAGTTTAAGTAACTGCCACATTATTGAGGAAGAAGACTCACATACCATTTAATTAGAAGGGATCATAGGGATCATACAGTCTAGTTCCTTTTCTCATTTTGTAAATGAGGAAATAGAAACACTAAAAGGCAAAATAATTCACCTAAGGTTACATAGCAAGTATAAAAGGATATTGTTGACCATTAGTATCTCATGACTTGATTGAGTAGCGCTGAGTCAATAGTTCCCAAAGGGATAGGCACATGTCATTTACCCTCAACTTCTGTAGCCCTATCACTACTATAAATCATATCCTTCATATCACCAAGTTTCTTCTAAACCCCTTCTAGTCCTTTAGGTGCCATGAAAAACACGGCCTTGGGAAATCTTATAAAGGTACTGCCTTTCCTCTTTTGGTATAGTAAAGGCATTCCTTTGAGTTGAGTTGTAGGCTGGTTTGCCTAAGGGGCTGTTATCAATATGCTCCTATAGTTATTGGATATCAGTGGTATCTACTGTATTCCTCAGAATTTAGGGAGCTGAAACTTGGGGCTGATTATTGTAAATGGAGGCTGCTACTTCAGAACAAGAGAAAATGGTTTGCCAGACTGATGATCCCCCTCTGATCTTGCCTGCATTTTCTCCAATAGCAATTAAACAGAAATAAAAAATTAAAAAAAAAAACTAACAAAAAATTTCCAGCATTCTAAGTCTTTAATGCAAGTCATTTCCAATGTCTTGTTATTTAAATTTAAGTACTGATTTTAGTCCATCCATCTAACACAATAATATATGGCAGAACTGGGAATCATAAACAGGAATACAGGTTTTAAGTTTAACATAATATCTTAAAGTATGAGTGGGGAAAGAGTTAGTAGAGAGGTAGAAAAATTAGGAGATACTTCTCTTTTGGATAGCCGTTTTCTTCCATAAAATCTGGCTAATAACATTCAATATTGGGGAGCTTCTCCATGGAGGACATGTGGGAAGATAAGAAAAGAATTATAGCAATAATAATATAATTATATATTCATGGAGACCTCAAAATAAGAGCTTGACCAATGTTTCAATAATTCAATAATTGATATGGGAAGCTTCCCATGTTCATGTTCTGCTTTAAATTGTATGTACAGAAACTGTTGAAGTTTCTTAAAGATTTCCCTCCTGGTTAAAAAAAAATGTGTAGCTGTGTAGCACTCAGACTGTAGTAAAACCCACTTGATACATGATTAGTATCTTTATTTTCATAAAATATAATTCATTTAGGATATATTTTATGCAATTTTTTTCTGTCTTAGTTGATAAATATGTGTTTCCTAATTGTTGTCAAGCATCTTTCCAGTTTTCATTTCTTTTGAAATCAGTTGGAAAATATTTTGGCTTTTATCTCAGGAATTATCTTAGATTATTCACTGAAACTACAGTGTTATTCCAAAAATATAGTCCATATTCTTCCTCCTATTTACTTCAGATCTGGTACAACTATAGTTCTCCATTTGCTGTGTTAAAGAGGAAAACAAATGTTTAACATAGGAATGAGACACAATGCATGGACAAGTCATTTCTTTCTGAACAGTTTATTTTTTAATTTATTGTTTATTTTCTTTCTTAAAACAAATATACTTAATTAAACAAAATGACAAGATAAATAACAGGAAACATTTTTCTCCTCCTTGTTCCAGTATGACCACCTAAGAAAGATTGTCATAGTAATCCACAAAGGAAAAAAAATGATTATGTTTCACTGATAAAGCACTATCATAATCTGGTGTTTGGGACAATCAATGCCATATTCTAACTGGAATGTTGACAAGACTATGCCATTTATGGGGAAACCTTCTTCCATTTGGACCATGTGTGAGAAATTTCCATGATTTAGAGAAGTACCTTGTTTAGCATTTGTTACTCTTCTTCCTAACAATTAATCAGAAGATAATTGAACAAAGCTACCTATATGGTTGTATGTTTAAGGAATCCTCTAAGACCTTAAAATAAGACACTTTGTTGGAGGGAGTCTTAATCCTGTGTTTTGTTCTTTTGTTTCAACATTTTGTTTTTTGTGTATTCAACAAACAACAAACAATGGGAATTTTTAGTCTTTCTATAGCAATTATTCAACCATCTGGCTATGAAAAATGTGGGCTTCTAAAGAAAATTACTTTGGAAAAGCTTTGTTTCCTTCTTATATTTCTAATAAAGAATACCTTTTACATATAATATATAGTTTTTTATAATGATTAGAAAGAAGATTTGGGTATCTAGTCAGCACAGTGGATAGAGTACCAGTTCTGAATTCAGGAACACTCACTTTCCTGAGTTCCAATATGGTCTCAGAGTCTTACTAGATATGGCTCTAGGAAAGTCATATAACCATCTTTGCCTCAGTTATTAATCTGTAAAATAAACCGGGGAAGGAAATAGCAAACTGCTCCATTATTTTTGCCAAGAAGACCTCAAATGGGGTTATGAAGAGTCAACATAACTAAAATATCTGAAAAATAAAAAGTAGAAAGCAGACTTGCTGCTTTTTAAAAAGTCAACAATTCTATCTCCATTCTTTCAGTCTTCCTCTCTTGATTCTTAGTCTATGAATGCCTTCAAAATATTTCTTTGAGCATTGGATTTCTTCTGCTTATTCCTGTTTGAATTCAATTGATTGTATTAAATTCATATTTAACAGTTCTACCTTAATTCAAGTATATAATACTCGAGTGCCAAAAGTTCTAGAGCCCAAATAGTTATAGTTTCATTGCCTTAAAATAATGAGATTATCTTGCTCTGGAAATGTTAATCAGTATGTTTCATTTGTTCATGTATTCATTGTTCTTCCTCCAATTTCATATCCATTTTCATATCCAATTTCAAATCTATTTGGTCTCCCTTATATTTCACATTCACCTTTTTATTGGCTCATTTTACTCTTCATTGTTTTAACAGGTTTTGTTATGCAGTACTATTAACAACTTTGCACTTTTATCCTCCATCATGATTTGCAAATGAATTTGCATTTTATATCAGTTTGGTCCCCGTTCTTATGCCACTCTGTTTGGCAGTAAGATCAAATATTTGTTGACTAAGATATTGTCTTAAATAGAAAAGCCTCAATCATTACCAAATATTAATGTGCATTATTCTATGAGAAGTTATGCTTATATGAGAGTTAAAAATGAAGCTTGCTGAACAGGAAGGAAATCTTCATGTTTTTTTTCTACTAAGTAAAGAGGGATTATTCCTTAAATGACCAGAATTAGGTTCCTTATGTCATGAATAATTTAACTATGATCATGGGAAGTACTGAGAGAAATATGAGTTAGAGTAAGATTTGGAAAATGATATAAGAATAACAGCTATCCTCCAATTAATAAATAGACAAAATATATTGACAATATTCAGGTGAGGAAATAAAAGTCATTATACGTATATGAAAAAAAAGTTCTAAGTCAATACTGATAATAGAAATGCAAACCAAAAAAAATTCTGAAATATCTCACACCCATCAGATTGGTTAAAATTCCAAACAGAGAAAATTGATAAAATTTGGAACAGATATGTAAAATGCAGACATTAATACAATGTTGTTGAAACTGTAAACTGATCCAACCATTTTGGCGAGCAATTTAGAATTAGACTTAGAGAGTTATAAAACTGCATAGTATTGCAGGGTTTGTTTCCCAAGGAGATCAGGAGAAAAGGAAAAGAACCCATATAATACGAAATATTTATAATAGTTCTCTTTGTGATGGCAAAGAATTGGAAATTGAGGGGATATCCATTAACTGAGGAATGGCTAAACAAATTGTGGTATATGATTGTGATGGAATACTATTGCACCATAAGTAGTGATAATTAGTTCCTGTACCTTTATTTTCAGATGACCTATTTTACTTTTTAAGTTCTTTTCCCAATTTTCTTTAGCTTCCTTATTATTTATTTTTATTTTCAATATTTTCCCGTAGTTACATATTTCATGTTCTTTCCTTCTCCCCCCAAACCCCACTAACCCCCATTAGCCGACAAAAAATTCCACTGGATTTTACATGTATCATTGATTAAGATCTAATTCCGTATTATTGATAGTTGGACTAGAGTTATTGTTTAGTGTCTACATCCCCAATAATATACCCATCACCCCATGTGTTCAAGCAGTTGTTTTTCTTCTGTGTTTCTCCTCCCACAGTTCTTTATTTGAATGTGGCTAGTTTTCTTTCTCATAAGTCCCTTAGGCTTGCTCTGGATTTGTGCATTGCTGCTAATAGAGAAGGCTGTTATGTTCAATTGTACCACAGAGTATCAGTCTCTGTGTACAATGCTCTCCTGAATCTGCTCCGTTAACTCTGCATAAATTTTAGGAGATCATTCCAGTTTACATTTCTCCAGTTCTTTATTCCTTTGTGCACAATAGTGTTCCATCACCAATAGATAGCACAATTTGTTCAACCATTCCCCAGTTAGTCTATGAATGCCTTCAAAATATTTCTTTGAGCATTGGATTTCTTCTGCTTATTCCTGTTTGAATTCAATTGATTGTATTAAATTCATATTTAACAGTTCTATTTATTTGTTAGATATTCTCTCATTTTCCAATTTTGTTGCCACCACAAAGAGCATGGCTATAAATATTTTTGTACAAGACTTTTTCCTTATTATCTCTTTGGGTTATAAACCAAGCAGAGCTATAGCTGGATCAAAAGGCAGATAATCTTTTAAAAACCTTTCAGCATAGTTCCAAATTGCCATCCAGAATGGTTGGATCAGTTCACAACTCCACCAGCAACGCATTAATGTCCCAATTTTGCCACATCCCCTCCAACATTCATTACCCTCCCCTGTTGTCATTTTAGCCAATCTGCTAGGTGTGAGCTGATACCTTAGAGTGGTTTTGATGTGCATTTCTCTAATTATTAGAGATTTAGGACATTTTTTCATGTGCTTATTGATAGTTTTTATTTCTTTATCTGAAAATTGCCAATTCATGTCCCTTGCCCATTTATCAATTGGGGATGGCTTGATTTTTTTGTACAATTGATTTAGCTCCTTGTATATTTGAGTAATTAGACCACTGTCTGAGTTTTTTGTTATAAAGGTTTTTTTTGCCCAATTTGTTTCTTCCCCTCTAATTTTGGTAGCATTGGTTTTGTCTGTACAAAAACTTTTTAGATTAATGTAGTCAAAATCATTTATTTACATTTTGTATTTTTTTCTAAGTCTTGCTTGATTTTAAAATCTTTCCTTTCCCAGAGATCTGAAAAGTATACTATACTGTGCTCACCAAATTTAATTATAGTTTCATTCTTTATATTTAAGTCATTCACCCATTCTGAGTTTATTTTGGTATAGAGTGTGAGATGTTGATCTAGACCTAATCTCTCCTATATAGTTTCCAATTTTTCCAGCAATTTTTGTCAAATAGTGGGGCTTTGTACCAAAAGCTGGGTTCTTTGGGTTTACCATACACTGTCTTGCTGAGGTCACTTACCCCTAGTCAATTCCACTGATCCTCCCTTCTGTCTCTTTGCAAGTACCATATTGTTTTGATAACTAATGCTTTAGAGTACAGTTTAATATCTGGTACTGCTAGACCACTTTCCTTCATGTTTTTTTTTCATTATTTTCCTTGATATTCTTGATCTTTTGTTATTCCAAATGAACTTTGTGATAGTTTTTTCTAGTTCATTTAAAAAGTTCTTTGGTAGATTGATAGGTATAGCACTAAATGGGTAAATTAATTTGGGTAGAATGGTCATTTTTATTATGTTACCTCATCATACCCATGAGCACTCCAATTGTTTAGATCTAGTTTTAACTGTGTGGAAAAGGTTTCATAGTTGTGTTCATATAATTCCTGTTGTTTGCCTTGGTAGATAGATTCCTAATTATTTTTTATTGTCTAGGGTGATTTTAAATGGAGTTTCTCTTTCTAAGTCTTCCTGCTGTGATGTGTTGGAAATATATAGAAATTCTGATGATGTATGTGCATTTATTTTGCATCCTGCAACATTGCTAAAGTTGTTGATTATTTCCACTAACTTTTTAATTGATTCTCTAGGATTTTTTAAGTAGACCATCATATCATCTGCAAAGTGATAGCTTGGACTCCTCATTGCCTATTTTAATACCTTCGATCTCTTTTTCTTCTCTAATTGCTACTACTAGTGTTTCCAGTACATTGTTAAATGATAGAGGTACCAATGGGCATCCTTGTTTCATTGCTGATCTTATTGAGAATGCTTCTAATTTATCCCTATTGGAAATGATGTTTGTTGATGGTTTTAGATATATACCATTTATTCTTTTAAGGAAAGGCCCTTCTATTCCTATACTTTATTAATGTTTTCTGTAGGAATGGGTGTTGTATTTTGTCAAAGGCTTTTTCAGCATTTATCGAAATAATCATGTGTTTTTTGTTGGTTCGCTTGTTGATACAGTCAATTATGTGAATGGTTTTCCTAATGTTGAACCATTCTTGCATTCCTGGTATGAATCCCACATGATTATAATGAATAACCCTCATGATTACTAGCTGGAAGTCTTTTTATTAGTATTCTGTTTAAGATTTTTGCATCTATGTTCATTAAGGAAATTGGTCTGTGGTTTTCTTTCTCTGTTTTTGATATCCCTGGATTTGGGATCAGTACCATATTTATATCATAAAAGGAGTTTGGTAGAACTCCTTCTTTGCTTATTATGTCAAATAGTTTGTATAGTATTGGAATTAGTTGTTCTTTGAAGGTTTGACAGAATTCAGTTGTGAATCCATCTGGTCCTGGGGAATTTTTTCGTAGGGAGTTCTTTGATGGCTTGTTCATTTTCTTTTTCTGATATGGTATCATTTAAGTATTCTATTTCTTCTGCTGCTAATCAAGGCAATTTACATATTTTTTAAAATATTCATCCATCTCACCTAGATTGCTATATTTATTGCCATATATTTGGACAAAATACGTCTTTTTTAATTTAAACATTTATTAATATTCATTTTTAACATGGTTACATGATTCATGCTCCTATTTTCCCCTTCACCCCCTGCTAACCCCCCACCCATGGCCGACGTACATTTCCACTGGTTTTATCATGTGTCATTGATCAAGAACTATTTCCAAATTGTTGATAGTTGCATTGATGTGGTAGTTTCGAGTCTACATCCCCTATGATGTCTACCTCATTCCATGCCTTCAAGCAGTTGTTTTTCTTATATGTTTCTTCTCCTGCAGTCCTTCCTCTGAATGTGGGTAGCTTTCTTTACCATAAATCCCTCAGAATTGTCCTGGGTCATTGCATTGCTGCTGGTACAGAAGTCCATTGCATTCTATTTTACCATAGTATATCAGTCACTGTGTACAGTGTTCTTCTGGCTCTGCCCATTTCACTCTGCATCAGTTCCTGGAGGTCTTTCCAGTTCACCTGGAACTCCTCCAGTTTATTATTCCTTTTAGCACAATAGTATTCCATCACCAGCATATACCACAATTTGTTCAGCCATTCCCCAATTGAAGGGCATACCCTAGTTTTCCAGTTCGTTGCCACCACAAAAAGCACAGCTATAAATATTTTTGTATCAGTCTATTTATTAATGATCTCTTTGAGGTACAAACCCAACAATGGTATGGCTAGATCAAAGGGCAGGCATTCTTTTATAGCCCTTTGAGCATGGTTCCAAATTGACAGCCAGAATGGTTGGATCATTTCACAACTCCACCAGCAATGCATTAATGTCCTAATTTTGCCACATCCCCTCCAGCATTCATTACTCTCCCCTTCTTTCATTTTAGCCAATCTGCTAGGTGTGAGGTGATACCTCAGAGTTGTTTTGATTTGCATTTCTCTAATTATTAGAGATTTGGAACACTTTCTCATGTGCTTATTGATACTTTTGATTTCTTTACCTGAAAATTGCCTATTCATGTCTCTTGCCCATTTATCAATTGGGGAATGGCTTGATTTTTTTATACAATTGCTTTAACTCCTTGTATATTTGAGTAATTAGACCCCTGTCAGTTTTTCATTATAAAGATTTTTCCCATCTTGTTGTTTCCCTTCTGATTTTGCCTACATTGTTTTTGTTTGTACAAAAGCTTTTTGGTATAATACAATGAAAACCATTTAATTTACATTTTGTAATTTTCTCTTACTCTAGCTTGGTTTTAAAATCTTTTCTTTCCCAGAGATCTGACAAGTATACTATTCTGTGTTCACTTAACTTATTTACACTTTCCCTCTTTATATTCAAGTCATTCACCATTTCTGAATTTATTTTGGTGTAGGGTGTGAGGTGTTGATCTAAACCTAATCTCTCCGATATTGTTTTCCAAAGTTCCCAGCAGTTTTTGTCAAATAGTGGATTCATGTCCCAAAAGTTGGGCTCTTCAGGCCTAGAGACAGGAGGTCCTGGGTTCAAATCCGGCCTCAGACACTTCCCAGCTGTGTGACCCTGGGCAAGTCACTTGACCCCCATTACCTACCCTTACCAATCGTCCACCTATAAGTCTATACATAGACTTTAAGGGTTTAAAATTAAAAAAAAAAGTTGTGCTCTTTGGGTTTATCATACACTGTCATGCTGATGTCATTTACCCCAAGTCTATTCCACTGATCCTCCCTTCTATCTCTTAGGCAGTACCATATTGTTTTGATGACTTCTGCTTTATGGTATAGTTTAATATCTGGTACTGCTAGGCCCCCTTCCTTCACATTTTTTTTCATTATTTTCCTTGATATTCTTGATCTTTTGTTATTCCAAATGAAATTTGATATAGTTTTTTCTAATTCAGTAAAGAAGTTTTTTGGTAATTTGATAGGTATGGCGATAAATAGGTAAATTAATTTGAGTAGAATGGTCATTTTTATTATGTTAGCTTGTCCTACCCATGAGCAATCAATGACTTTCCAATTGTTGAGATCCAGTTTTATTGGTTTGGAAAGTATTTTGTAGTTGTTTTCATATAATTGCTGTGTTTGTTTTGGTAGATAGATTCCCAAGTATTTTATATTATCTAGGGTGATTTTAAATGGTGTTTCTCTTTCTACCTCTTGCTGCTCTAATGTGTTGGAAATGTATAGAAATGCTGATGATTTATGTGCATTTATTTTGTATCCTGCAACTTTGCTAAAGTTGTTGATTATTTCTACAAACTTCTTAGTTGTTTCTCTATGATTTTTTAAGTATACCATCATATCATTTGCAAAGAGTGATAGCTTAGTCTCCTCATTGCCTATTTTGATACCTTCAATTTCTTTTTCTTCTCTAATTGCTACTACTGGTGTTTCTAATACAATGTTAAATAATAGGGGTGATAATGAGCATCCTTGTTTTACTCCTGATATTATTGGGAAGGCTTCTAATTTATCTCCATTGCATATGATGCTTGTTGATGGTTTTAGGTATATACTGTTTATTATTTTTAGGAAAGGTCCTTCTATTCCTATACTTTCCAGGGTTTTCAATAGGAATGGATGTTGTATTTTTTAAAAGGTCTTTTCAGCATCTATTGAAATAATCATGTGATTTTTGTTTGTTAGATTGTTGATATGGTGAATTATGTGGATGGTTTTCCTAATGTTGAACCAGGTATAAATCCTACCTGGTCATGGTGGATGATCTTCTTAATTACTTGCTGGAGTCTCTTTGCTAGTATTCTATTTAAGATTTTTGCATCTATGTTCATTAGGGAGATTGGTCTGTAGTTTTCTTTCTCTGTTTTTGGTCTCCCTGGCTTTGGAATCAGTACCATATTTGTGTCATAAAAGGAATTTGGTAGGACTCCTTCTTTGCTTATCATATCAAATAATTTGTATAGTATTGGGATTAGTTGCTCTTTCAATATCTGATAGAATTCACTTGTGAATCCATCAGGTCCCGGTGATTTTTTCCTAGGGAGTTCTTTGATGGCATGTTCAACTTCTATGTCTGATATGGGGTTATTTAGGTATTCTATTTCTTCTGCTGTTAATCTAGGAAGTTTATAGTTTTGTAAATATTCATCCATATTTCCTAAGTTGTTATATATATTGCCATATAATTGGGTGAAATAGTTTTTAATGATTGCCTTAGTTTCCCCTTCATTAGAGGTGAGGTCTTCCTTTTCATCTTTGATGCTGTCAATTTGGTTTTCTTCTTTCCTTCTTTTTATTAGAGTGACCAGTACTTTATCTATTTTATCTGTTTTTTCAAAATACCAGCTTCTAGTCTTATTTATTAATTCAATAGTTATTTTACTTTCTATTTTATTAATTTCTCCCTTGATTTTTAGTATTTCTAATTTAGTTTTCATCTGGGGATTTTTAATTTGCTCGCTTTCTAATTTTTTGAGTTGCATACCCAATTCATTAATCTCTGCCCTCCTTAATTTGTTAATATATGCACTCAAGGAATTAAATTTCCCCCTGAGTACTGCCTTGGCTGCATCCCACAGAGTTTGGTAGGATGTCTCATCATTCTCATTCTCTTCAGTGAAATTGTTGATTGTTTCTATGATTTCTTCTTTGACTAATTGGTTTTGGAGAATCATATTATTTAATTTCCAAATGGTTTTTGATTTGCCTGTCCAGGTGCCCTTACTAATTATTATTTTTATTGCATTATGGTCTGAGAAGGTTACATTCATTATTTCTGTTCTTTTGCATTTGTTTGCAATATTTCTATACAGTATTACATGGTCAATCTTTGTGAATGTACCATGTGCATTTGAAAAGAAGGTGTATTCCTTTTTCTCCCTATTCATTACTCTCCACATATCAATTAAATCTAATTTTTCTAGGACTTCATTCATCTCTCTTACCTCTTTCTTATTTATTTTTCGGTTTGATTTATCTAGTTCTGACAGAGGAATATTTAGATCTCCCACTATCATGGTTTTACTATCTATTTCCTTCTTGAGCTCTGCCAGTATCTCCTTTATGAATTTGGATGCTATGCCACTTGATGCATACATATTGAGCAATGTTATTTCCTCATTGTTTAAACTGCCTTTAATCAGGATGTAATGACCTTCCCTGTCTTTGTTAATCATGTCTAATTTTACTTTGGCTTTGTCAGATATCATAATAGCCACTCCTGCCTACTTTTTCTCATTTGATGCCCAAAAGATTTTGCTCAAGCTCTGAATCTTAAACTTGTATATGTCCATCTGCCTCATATGTGTTTCTTGTAGACAACTTGTGGTAGGATTTTGGTTTCTAATCCACTCGGCTATTTCCTTCCTTTTTATGAGCGAGTTCATCCCATTCACATTCAGAGATAAATTGTCAGTTGTGCGTTTGCTGACATTTTCATATCCTCCCCTATTCCTACCCCTTCTTCTTAAACTATTTCCTTTTAAACCAGTGGTTTGCTTTGACCTGGTATCCCTTATCTCCTCCCTTTATTAACTTCCCTCTCTACCCCCTCCCTTATTTTTCCCCTCTTTTTGTTTTTAAAGGTCTAATGAATCCCCTCCCCCTTCTTCTCCCCTTCCTTTTTTGACCTCCCCACTCCCCTGCTCCCTTTGGTTTATCCCTTCTGACTTTCTCAGTAGGAATAGATAAGAGTTTTATATCCCAATGGATAGTATAGCTACTCTTCCCTCTCTGGGTTGATTACAATGAGAGTAAGGTTTAAATATTACCTCTTAATGCTCTCTTCCTCTCCTTCTTATGATAGTGTTTGTCCCCTTCCCTTCCCTTCCCGTGCCCTCTTTGTGTCTAATAGTATATCCTATTTTTCTTATTGTATCAAGTTTCTTTTGGCGTCCCCTACTATTCACCCCCTTCTTTCCCCCCAACCCCATATCATCTTAGAGCATTTAGTAATCCACCCTCTTCCTATGAATTATTCTTCTGATTACTATAATAGTGAAAACCATAATAGTGAATGGAGTTCACTACAGAGAATTATATATAGCATTTCTCCACATAGGAATACATATAATTAGATCTTACTAAGGCACTTAAAAAGGCAAGTTTAAAAATTATGAGTTTTCTTTTTTTCCCCTCTGTTTATTATTTACCTTTTCATGTTTCTCTTGATTTTTGTGGTTGGATATCAAAATTTCCATTTAGCCCTAGTCTTTTCTGTGCAAATACTTGGAAATCTTCAATTTTGTTGAATGCCTATATTTTCCCCTGGAAGTATATAGTCAGTTTTGATGGGTAGTTGATTTGTGGTTGCAGGTCCAGCTCTCTTGCCTTTCTGAATATCATATTCTAACTTTGCGGTCTTTTAACATGGAGGCTGCCAGTTCCTGTGTTATCCTGATTGGTGCTCCTTGATATTTGAATTGTCTCTTTCTGGCTTTTTGTAAGATTTTTTCTTTTACTTGGAATCTCTTGAATTTGGCTCTTATATTTCTGGGTGTTCTCTTTTCTGGGTCTAGTGTAGAGGGTGATCTATCGATCCTTTCAATATCTATATTGCCCTCTTGTAGAACTTCAGGGCAATTTTGCTGAATAATTTCTTTTAGTATGGAGTCCAAATTTCTATTAATTTCTCCTTTTTTCAGGGAGACCAATGATTCTCATATTGTCTCTTCTATACCAGTTTTCTTGCTCTGTCACATTTTCATTGAGATATTTCATGTTCCCTTCTATTTTTTCAGTCTTTTGACTTTGTTTTATTTGTTCTTGTTGTCTTGAGAGATCATTAGCTTCTTATTGCTCAATTGTAGCCTTTAGATACTGGTTTTCAGCTATCATCTTTTCTTTTTCCTTTTCAATCTGGTCATTTCTGGTGTTCAATTTGCTCATCAGTTCATTTTATTTCTGAGCCTCCCTTTCCAATTGCAAAATTCTGCCTGTTAAACTGTTATTTTCTTGCCTGATTTCCTTTTGAGCTATTTCCCATTTCTCTAGCCAAATCTTTTCCAACTTTCTTGTCATCTCAGTTTTGAACTCTTCAAGAGCTTGTGACCAGTTTTCATTATTTTGGGAGGGTCCGGATGCTTATTTGTTCTCCTCCTCTGTTTGCTCGGTTGTCTGGATTTTCTCTGTGTAAAATTTGTCGAGTGTTAAAGATTTCTTCTTCTTCTTGTTAATCTTTCTCTTCTGAACTTCCTGATTCTGGGTAGCCATTGTTAGCCCAGCAGCTTCTCACCTTTATCCTCTCACTCAGGGTCTGTCTGCGCTCTTTTGCATCCTGATGTCTGATGTCTGGTTGTTCTCAAGTTCAAGTCACTTGGTGGACCCTCTTGCTTCATCCTCTGCAGCGGGTTCCTTTACAAGTCTCAGGGCACTGCTTCCACAGTCATATACCCGTCTGCACTGGTTCCCTACTCAGGGTTTCAGAGCCTTCGCTTGGCCTGTGTCCACCTCCACCCACGCCTGTGCTCCGTGTCCTCGCTCAGAGTCCGTGTGCGTTCTTTAGCTTTTTGGGGTCCTAAGTCTTGCTGCTCTTAGAAACAGGCCCTAGATCTGCCAATGACTCAATGGGTGCCCCAAACTTGCTCTATTTCTTTTTAGCTGGCTTTGGAGTTGTAGGTGGTGTGTGTGGAGGGGGTGGGGGGCGTGATTGCTCAGCCCGCAATTTAGTGAGAGCTGTTTCACACCTTTATAGCATGGAAATGCCCTGATTCCACATACCTTCCATGCTGTACCCTGTTGTGGGGTCCCTACTTTTGTCTGGATTTGTTTTTATGTCCCCTTGAGGAGTCTTGTATGTTTCGGTCAGGAGAGGTTAAGAGCTGCTTTTTACTCTGCCGCCATCTTAACCTGGAACCGACAAAATACTTCTTAATGATTACCTTGATTTCTTCTTTAGAGGTGAGGTGTCACTTTTCATCTTTAATACTGATAATTTGGTTCTGTTCTTTCCTTTTTAAATTAAGTTGGCCAGTATTTTGTCAATTTTATTTATTTTTTCAAAGTACCATATTCTAGTCTTATTTCTTAACTCAATAGTTCTTTTACTTTCAATTTTATTTATTTCTCCTTTTATTTTCATAATCTCTCGTTTAGTTTTTAACTGGGGATTTTTAATTTGTTCACTTTCCAATTTTTTTTTATTTTCATGCCCATTTCATTGATATTTGCCCTCTCTAATTTGTTAAAATATGGACCCAAGGATATAATTTTCCCCCTGCGTACGCTTTAGCTATATCTGTTGTGTGCAGATGCAAAGCATGGAATCCCTGCAAAGGTACAGGGAGAGCCTCACCCAGAATTCCAGGGGACCCCCCTGGAGAACTTTGGGTGAGGGGCAGTTGAGAAGGGTTGAAGACAGTTAATTGGTGGGATTGGATATGAGGAGAGACTCAGCTTGTTTCTCCTGACTTGGGGTTTCTCCTGAGAAACCATTGTAGCTTAATCCAGTAATTTCTACTCATAGAGTTAGCCTATTTGTCAATTCTATTCTTCATTAATATAGTTATATAATTATTTAGTAATTAGAGAGTAAGATATTTATCTATAGCAATAGAGCCAGTTTTAGTTAAGTGCTTCATCTTCTCCAGTGAGGAGGAGGAAGGGGGCATCAATTTAACAGTTTAAGGTCACCTTTCATTTATCCTAAACCCTTCCTGGATTTATATATTTTTCCTTGTTAATTCCTAATATAACTTTTTATCTTCAAAGCTGTGCCTGATAATCATTTGAAAGATACTTACAATTCAGTCTGAACTTCTTGATTGAATCCTGTTGGCTGCCTGTTTAAGATCTCCTCTGTCCTCAACAGTTAGATAAATAATTTCTATATAGCTCCTCTAACTGACCTGAGAGGAATATAAATTTAAGAAAGGAACATTATTGGGGTTTCAGCCATAAGAGAAACTTACCAGAAGAATCCTATTGCTGTCTTCATTACGAACTGAAGAAGAAGCAGTTAGAGGGGGAGGGTTTTGAGAGCCAGGAGTGTTTTACCCCCTCCTTTCCTCACTGTAGCCTGTCAATCTCTGGCTCTTAACTTAAAGCGCTATTTGGCCCTGAAACATTTATCTGCTTCTCCAAATTATCTGTTATTATAATCATAGCAATATCCCACAGATTTTTGTAGAATGTCTCATTATTGTCATTCTCATCAATGAAATTTTTAATTGTTTCTAAGATTTCTTTTTTAACTATCTGATTTTGGAGAATCATATTATTTAATTTCCAATTAGTTTTTTATTTGCCTGTCCATTTGCTTTACTTATTATTATTATTATTACTATTATTATTATTATTATTATTGCATTACGATCTGAAAAGGTTGCATTTATTATTTCTGCTCTTTTGCATTTGTTTACCACGTTTCTATGCCCTAGTACATGGTCAATATTTATTAATTTACCATCTGCAACTGTAAAGAAGGTGTATTCCTTTTTGTTTTTATTTCTTTTTCTCCACATATCTATTAAATCAAATTTTTCTAGGATTTCATTCACCTCTCCTATCTCTTATTTTTTTTTGGGTTTGATTTATCTAGATCTGAAAAATGAATATTTAGATCTCCCACTAGTATAGTTTTACTATGTATTTCCTCCTTGAGCTCTGGCAATTTCTCCTTTAGAAATTTGGATGCTATACCATTTTGTGCATACATGTTGAGTACTTTTATTTCCTCATTGTCTATACTGCTTTTTATCAGGATGTAATTACCTTCCCTATCTCTTTTCTTCAGATCTATTTTTACTTTGGCTTTGTCAGAAATCATGATTGCCACTACTGCCTTCTTTTTCTCAGTTGAAGCCCAATAGATTTTGCTCCAGCCATTGATGTTAACCCTGTATATGAGTTGGTTCTGTAATGGACTTCTGTACTAGCAGCAGTGCAATGACCCAAGACAATTCTGAGGGATTTATGGAAAAGAATGATACCCACATTCAGAGGAAGAAGTACAGGAGAGCAAACACAGAAGAAAAACAACTACTTGAACACTTGGGTTGATGAGGACATGACTGGGAATGGAGACCCGAAAGGACCACACCAATGTAACTATCAATAATATGTAAATAAGTCTTGACTGATGACACATGTTAAAATCAGTGGAAATGTGAGTTAGCTATGGGTGGGGGGAGAATTTGAGGGGGTAAAGGGGAAAGTAAAAACATGAATCATGTAACCATGGAAAATTTTTCTAAAAAGAAACAAACAATCAAAAAACACTGTATATGTCTACCTGCCTCATGTGTGTTTTTTATAGACAATATGTGATATGATTTTTTTTTCTAATCCACTATGTTATTTGCTTCTGTTTTATGGGTGAGTACATCCCATTCACATTCAGAGCTATAATTATCAGCTGTGTATTCCCCAATATTTGAGGATCCTCTCCTAGTTCTTCCCCTTCTTTTTACACTATTTCCTTTTAAACCCATGATTTTTTTAAATCATTCCCCCTTGTCACCTCCTTTGGTTTACTTCCCTTTCCACTTCTTATTATTCCCCTCCTATTGTTCCCCTCTTATTATTTTCAATGCCTAATGAATTCTATCCCCCTTCTGTTCCCCTCCCTTTATAAACTCCCCACCCTACTGCTCCCTTTGTTTTATTCCTTCTGACTTTATCCATATTGTTAGATAGAATTTGATATCCCACTGGATCTTGCTACTCTTCCCTCTCAGGATTAATTCTGTTGAGAGTAAGGTTTAAGTATTGCCTATTCATGCTCTCTTCCTCTCCTTTTTATAATAGTATTCATCCCCTCCCCTTCCTATGCCCTCTTTGTGTGGTATAGATTATCATATTTTTCTTATTCATTCGTGTTACTCTTGGTGCCATCTTCTATTTCCCCCCACACTTTTTCCCCCCATATCATCTTAGATAATGGTATAAGTTAATTAATACTAATTAGTACTCCAACCTCTCCCTATGACTAATTTTTCTAATTACTCTAATAGTGAATACAAATTTTTAGAATTATGCATAATATTTCTCCATGAAGGAATATAAACAATTTGATCTTATTGAGTCCCCTAAAGAAGGAAATTTAAGATGAGAGTTTTCTTTCTTTTCCCTCTCTTTCTTATTTACCTTTTCATGTTTCGCTTGGTTTTTGTGGTTGGATATCAAACTTTCCATTTTGTCTTCTTTTCTGTGCAAATACTTGGAAATATTCTATTTTGTTGAATGCCCATACTTTCCCCTAGAAGTATATAGTCAGTTTTGATAGGTAGGTGATCCTTGGTTGTAAACCCAATTCTCTTGCTTTTCTCAATATCATGTTCCAAACCTTGCAGTCTTGCAATGTGGAGGCTGTCAGAACCTTTGTAAACCTGATTGGTGTTCCTTGATATCTGAATCATCTCTTTCTGGTTTCTTATAACAATTTTCTCCTTAACTTGGAAGCTTTTGAATTTGGCTATCACATTCCTGGGGGTTGTCTTCTAAGGATTTAGTGTAGAGGGTGTTCTATGGGCTCTTTCAATGTGTATTTTGCCCTCTTATTCAAGGGCAGTTTTCTTGGATAATTTATTTTAGTATGATATCTAGATTTTTACTTGTCTCTGATTTTTCAGGAAGACCAATAATTCTCAAGTCGTCTCTTCTAGACCTGTTTTCTTGATATATTATCTTATCATTGAGATATTTCATATTTCCTTCTATTTTGTCAGTCTTTGGACTTTGCTTTTATTAATTCTTGCTGTCTTGTGAGATCATTGGCTTCTACTTGCCCAATTCTAGCCTTTAAAGACTGGTTTTAGGCTATAATCTTTAGGTTGTCCCTTTCGCTTTGTTCTATCTGACTCTTCATGGCTTCCAGCTAGTCATTTGTGGTCTTCAATTTGCTCATCATTCCATTTGATTTCTGAACCCCAATTTCTAATTGCACAATTCTGCTTTTTTAAACTGTTATTTTCTTTTTGCACTATTTCCCAATTTTCTTGCCAGATCTCTTCCATCTTTCTCATGATCTCAGATTTGAACTCTTTAAAAGCTTGTGACCAATTTTCATTTTTTGGGGAAGGTTTGGATGGCTTTGTTTGTCCTTCTCTGCTTTCTGGATTTTTTCTGTGCAAAAGTTATCAAGTATCAGGGTTTTTTGCTTGGTCTTTTTGGTGGTATTTTCCTGGGCCTTGCTTATCATCATTATTCTGGTTTTTCTTTCTCAGTCAGAAGTCTGAGTGAGGCATGTAGACTCCTCTGTGTATAGAGTTAAGGAGCAGTTTTTGCCTGAGGCTACTTTGTGAGTCAGCTGATTTCCACTGTCTGCTAGGCCTCTGCTGTCCACGGCCCCTCTCAGCTTCAGTCCTGAGCCCAAAGTTTGGGCTTCCCAGCCTCCTGAGGTCTCTAATCTAACTGTTCTCAGGGTCAAGCCCCTAATGGTCCTAGTCTTCAGCCCAGAGCCAGAAAATTGGCCTAAGCGTGCTATTCTGTCTCAGGTTCTCTCCTGAGTCTCAGTGTTCTGAGCTGCTTTGATTGTCCTCTGCCTTTCTCAGCTCCACTCCCTTGCCCAAGGTCTGAGCTCTCTAGCCTCATGGTGTCTCAAGTCCTGCTGCTTTCAGGGGCAAGCTCCTGGTGGCCCCAGTAGCTGCCAAGAAGCTAGATCCCCCCACACACACTCACTCTAACTCTGGTGTGCAGCCTCTGACTCTGGTACTCTGGTGGAGTGGAGGAGGGTTGATCAGCTCATGTTTTATTGGGAGCTATTCCCCCCCTTATAGCATGGAATTGCCCAGATCCCACATACCTTCAATGCTGTGTCCTATTGTGGGGTCCCTTCTTTCATCTGGATTTGGTTTTTGTGTCCTTTTCAGGTATAATGAATAGATTGGTTAAGAGAGTAAAGAACCCTGCTTCTACTCTGAAGCCATCTTAACCTGGAAGTACTCTTTAGCTTCTCTTAATTGTTTTTTTTTAATTGTGTTTTGAGTTCTTCTAAAGCCTGTGTCCAATTCACTGCAATTCCTGAGTTTTTGCTTGGTATTTCTTGGTCCTCCTCTGTTACATTTGTTCTCTGCTCATTACCTGGATAGAAGCTGTCAATTGTAAAATTTCTTTTTTATTATTTTTCTGTTATTCATTCCTATTTTTTCCTTCTTTCTCTCCCCCTACCCCAGCCCTTGGCTGTTTACCTGCTCCTCTTTTTGTTTTCTGGATCTGGGGGTATGGACTATTCTGTCATGAAGGGGCTTCTCTACTCTGCTGACTAACTGGATTAGGCTGATGCAGCTGGCCTGTTGTATTGATGAGTCCTAAGGTCAGATCTTCCATAGCTGTCAGCAAAAGCCAAAGGCAAAGGTGAATGCACGGAGGGTGGAGGGCAGTTAAATTCATCTTCCTTTCCTCCCCTTCCCATCTGCCTCTCTGCAGGTTGCCCTGCCAGCACCCAAGTCTCTAGTCCTGGCACTAAGTTACTCTGTTGCAGTTAAAGGCTTTGCCCTTGGATCCCAGTCAGCAGGATTCTTAGTGCAGGTCTGAGTGCAGTAGATAGGGGTGGGGTGTTGGAGATTGGGCTCCCCGGTCCTCTGAAGGCTTCTTATCTGCACTATTGCTAGATTGGATTAAGCCTGGTCCACTATAGCTAGATGCTCCCTGAGGCCAAATCCTCTAGAGGCAGAAACCCAAGATGGAGTAGTGGTGGCCAAAGCCTGCACTTATGTACTAGGTCATAAAAAACATTTCAAGCAAATGTAGGAAAGCAGAAATAATGAACACACTTTTTTCATGCCATGATGCAATGAAATCATAATCAATGAGGGCTTGTGGAAAGGCAGATTTAAAACTATAGGAAACTAAATAATTTAATTCTTCAAAATTGGTTGGTCAAAGCACAAATTAAAGAAAGAATTACTGATTTCCTTGAAGAGAATGACAATGAGGAAACAACTGATTAAAATCTATAGGATGTATTCAAAGCAGTACTGAAGGGAAATTTTATATCCCTGAGTGCATATATTAACAAATTAAAAAGAAAAGATGTCAGTGAATTGGGCATACAACTTAAAAAACTTGAAAGAGAACAAATTAAAAATCTCTAACAATAAATTAGAAATCATAAAAATCAAAGGAGAAATTATTAAAATTTAACACAAAAGAACAATTGTACTAATAAATAAGCCTAGGAGCTGGTACTTTGAAAAAAACAAATACAGTTAATAAAATACTGGTTAGTCTAATAAAAAAAGAAAGAAAGAAACCAAATTAATAATATCAAAGATAAAAAGGGAGACCTCACCTCTAATGAAGAGGAAATTAAAGCAATCATTAAAAACTATTTTGCCCAAGTATATGGCAATAAATACAGCAATCTACATGAAATGGATGAATATTTACAAAAATATAAATTGCCTAGATTAACAGAAGAGGAAATAGAATTAACCCATGTAGGATATAGAAATCGAACAAGCAATCAAAGGACTTCCTAAGAAAAAATCTCCAGGGAAACATTTAAAGAACAACTAATCCCAATACTACACAAACTATTTGACATAATAAGCAAAGAAGGAGTCTTACCAAATTCCTTTTATGACACAAATGTGGTACTGATTCCAAAGCCAGATAGATCAAAAACAAAGAAAGAAAACTGCAGACCAAATCCCTTAATGAACATAGATACAAAAAAATCTTAAATAGAATACTAGCAAAAAGGTTCCAGCAAGTGATCATGAGGGTTATACACTATAATCAGGTGGGATTTATACCAGGAATGCAAGGATCATTTAATATTAGGAAAACTACCCACTTAATTGACCATATCAACAACTAAACATGATTGTCTCAATAGATTAAGGAAAAAAGCCTTTGACAAAATACAACACTTCTTCCTTTGAAAACACTAGAAAGCATAGGAATAAATGGACCTTTCCTAAAAATAAAAAAAAAACAGTATTTATTTAAAACCATCAACAAGCATCATCTGCAATGTGGACAAATTAGAAACCTTCCTAATAAGATCAGGAGTGAAATAAGGATTCCCACTATCGCCTCTATTATTTAACATCATACTAGAAATGCTAGAGGAGAAAAGTATTAGAGAAGAAAAGTAAACTGGAAGTATTAAAATAGGCAATGAAGAGACTAAACTATCTTTACAGATGATATGATGATCAACTTAGAGCATCCTAGAGAATTATGGAGATATGAAGACAAGTAAGATGAATAAATAAGAAATTTTGATTTCATTTATGTAAACTTTTTTCTTTATATATGGAAATGTTTATTTTATTTGGTTTCATAAGATGTGGAATTAAAAATAAAATAAAGTTTTTGGGAAAAAAGAGTTTGAGCAAGTAGTGCTATAAGTGTTTGAATAGCTATTTTAACACAGCTGATGCTGCCTCATCTTCTGTCCTCACTGGCTGAGAGAACCTGAGACCAATGATGAGAATTTTCATTTTGGAGAGTTGATATCAGATGGTAATTTATCTATCTTGCATTACTCCTCCAACCCTTTATCTGAGTGATGGTATATTAAATCAAAACTTTAAAAATGTTAAAGTTCACCTGTTATTTAAAGTTGATAATTTTTATCAATTAATATTGAAAGTCCTTTGAACATAAAAGTGATCAATTATAGTAATTTCTAATACATATTTGTTGATGATTTTGAATGGTAGCTTTGAGACTGCAGTGGGACAAGTGCTGCAGGTTCCATGAAAAGAATACCACAAAGAAAATATTAGGATTTTTTGCCCTGGTGCCTCTTGAGCAAAATGAAAGAGAATTTTATTGATTTATATGCCATATCTTATTGAAAGCAAAGGAAAATCAAATTAATCTGGACTTATGACCAGAGGTAAAACCTTAGCCATAAATCCACAGTTTTAAAGAACTATGAGTGCTGATTAGAAAGTCACACACTATGGGAAGGAAGGAAAAGTGACTGGAAAAGAAATATTTTACACATATGGGGATAGTAGTCATTCAAGAGAAATGAACTATCTTTCCTTTACAGTTAAAAACACCTACCTATTAGCTACAGTTACAAGTGGTTCCTTATGTGATTTAATTTGTGAGAAGAAATGACCAACAAAGCTCAGTATAATAAAGAAAAAATTATATTCCATAGTGTCTGAAGTCCAACTGTGGTTATAGTACTATGTATCTGTGCTATGTAATCAAATATGATTTTTTAAATATATCAAACCATATCAGCTATTAACTTTTTTTTGCCAGACTGGATCTCTCATATCATCTAGATAGTGGTAAGATCATAGGACAGGTAAGTTTTTATTTGTTGTAGGAAGAGAAAGTCCCTATACTGCCTCAGTGGCAAGGCAATTTAAAACTTAATAATTTGAACTGTCAAATATGTATATTGAATGTAGTGTTAAGAGAAGTAACTTAAAAAATTCACATTGCAGAGTTGCTTAAGAGGAGTCTTATTAAAATGTAGTTTATAACAGCATATTAATTTGAGAGAATTAAGTCACTTTTTAAAATAAAAAATTAATGCCTTTTTTCATATCCTAGTTATTTTTTATTATTCTCCCCCACCCTCTACCTACTGAAACCATACTTGTAACAAAGATAATTAACAAACAAACAGAACAAGATCAACAAAGGTAGGTATTGACCCCAGGAGTTATATAACATAGGCAGAGCATCAGAATGACCTCAGGTACCAACTACAACCAGCCAATGCCAGTTCAGAGTGGGAGTCTGTATTAACTATGTAACCATGTTTAATTTGTCCAAAAGTTAGTCACAACCATTCTAGGAATGTGGCATGCCTAGAGCCAGTCATAGACATCACATTTTAAGAATAACTGTTTCATTATTCAACAATAGACAGTACAGTGTGGATGAAGTAGGTTTAATACTGAAATTGAAAGACATACATGTGTTTTGCCCTCTGGAAATAGCTTGAGAGCTATTAAGAGAAATAGAAACCATCACAGACAATGACTTATTCAACCATACAAATATCACTTAACATGTTCATTTTTCATTTCTCTATTGACTTTAATTAAGCTCACCCTAGGCTTACAAATCTGGCAAACCTAGATAGTGAGTATTTTTTTCCCTTAAAGGAAAAAAAAAAACAACTAAAATTGTCAGAATTATTTCATCCTGAAATGCTTACGCCTGCATTAAGTATAAACCAAAAATTTTCTTCAATGTATTTTTTTCCTGTTGTGGCAGTTACAAGTTTACAGTTTCATTAAAATGCTAGACTTCATGGAAAACAGCCTTCGTCAATGCCTGTTGTCCCTTACTCTCTTGGAGAGATACTGCCCTCTATTCTCTTTTAGTTGCATCTATTTCCAGTTCAGTTTATTTAGTAGGAAGAGGATGGGAGGGAGGTAGAACAGAACCTCGGAGACAATTTCACACATCTGTTCCTGCGGGTGTTCTTTCATTCTTTCTCATTTATAATTAATGAAAAATAATGGTGCTGACACAAGTTAATTACTATGAAAAATTACAGTTTATGCTATTCATTATAATAATGGCAAATTACTTGAAATTTTCAAACACTGTTCCTAAGCAATTAGAAGTGTTCATAAGGAGTTCACCTGTGAGTGTTTTGTTTTTTTTTTTTAATTCTGAGTTTGCATTCTCTGAAGTGGAGGAACACCCAATGTTTTACATTAGCAGCAGAGGTAACCTAGCAAGAGATATTAATCATAGAGTTGTGTACTTGGGAAAAAGTGTTTTTTAAACAAATGGGGGCTGTATTATAGAAGCAGAGGTCAAAAACATATACAAAGTTATTCATTATTGCCAAATTTTTCTTAAAAGGTTCAAAGGGATTATTAAACTTATTTCATTTAATAACCATTAGAAATACTACCTTATCCAAGTTTATCAAAATATTAAATTAATGATTTTAAAAATTAAAATTAATATTCTTCTAATTATCACATGCAAATTAAGGGGATGTTTCTTCTCTAACTTGCTTTTCTTATGAACTTATAAATTGCAAAAGTGATTGGAATATTCCTCAGGTAATTAAGGATAACTTATGACTGAAAATTGCTAATTAGGCTTAATGTGCCTGGGCAAATGAGCTAAATAAAAAACTCTGAAATATTTTGTTGCAAATTCAGTTTGAACCTCAGGGGCAGGGCAAGCACATTTTCTATTATTTTAGATCCTTAGAAAAATAGAATTGCAGATATACACAAACCTTCATTCAATTCTCTCTCTTTTTTAAACCCTTAACTTCTGTGTATTGACTTATAGGTGGAAGAGTGGTAAGGGTAGGCAATGGGGGTCAAGTGACTTGCCCAGGGTCACACAGCTGGGAAGTGTCTGAGGCCGGATTTGAACCTAGGACCTCCCATCTCTAGGCCTGGCTCTCAATCCACTGAGCTACCCAGCTGCCCCCAATTCAATTCTCTTTTATTTAGGAAACCACATGAAATGGAAAATATCTGGAAAGGAGTCAATTGTCTTAGAATTCAATAATTAAATAATTGTTAAATAATTGACAGAAAAATATCAAGTTCATGATAACATGGTATCTAATCATCAATACCTTGCTATGTATGCATAATTGTTTGTGAAGAAAATGAATGATAGAAAATCCAGTGGTAATAACTGAATTACACTTTTATAATGAGTGTTCTATCCTATAAACCCTCAATGATAAATAGAAAAAGAATAGATCTATGAATAGAATTTGACTGTATATGATGTGAAAAAAATTATTTCCATAAAAATATCAGACTCTGATTGGAGTCATTCTAAGTTGACTTAAGTGAATATGAAAAAACTTACTGAACTAAAGTAAATTTAAGTTAATTTCATATTGTCCAGTTTCATTAATTTGGATTATTTTGATGCAAGATCAGTCTCAATTATGGAGTTTTTTCAAGGGGTATTATTTTCAAACATGAATTCAAACTAACCTTAAAAAGTATTGTTTAGTGCAGGTTTTTAGGGTATCCTGTCATGATTTATAAAGATTACATCTATTATTCTTAATAAATTACCACTTCAAAATGTCTAAAAACAGTTTATTCATAAAGGGTTTTTTCTGACTCACAAAGTCAATGACATTATTTTGTCAAATATGATTTTTTTCTTTTTCTATTTTTGACAAGATAAGAAGTAAAGTAAGGAAACTTATTATTAGATCCCTTTAAATCCTATAAATGTTGCATTTACTTATCCTCTCTCTCTGGGCTCAGAATAAATTATGAATCTCAGATTACTTCCCCAGACTCTACAAGGTTAATGACTGGTTTACTAAAAACTGCCTAGAGTCAATGGCTGGGTGCTTAAGATTAATTAAATTTACATATTCATCAATCCCTTCATATAAAGGAGTGCCCCAATGAGGATTGTCATATGTGTCAGTCATTTACTAATCAATCAGAGAGTAAGGAAAGAAGACTAGACCAAAGTAGGTAACGCTTTTAAATTGCTTTTGTTAGTGCAGCTTTGCAGAAAACTCCACTTTTAGACTCGGGAACAGAGAAGTTAACCACAAGATGGACCATAAAAAACTATAAACTTTTTTAACCTTGCTTTCAAAATAGGGTGGGTTCATATATTGACACTGTTACTAGTCAAAGTACTTTCTTCTCCCTGATCTTATTGACACTGAAGTTCTCTTCAACAAACAATCCATGCCTTCCCATCCTGCAAAGACTAAAAGTATTATATAAAGTTGAATTTCAAAATTCAACTCATTGAGTTTTTAAGTACTCACCTGGCAGAATAATATACTTTACTTGATAGTAGGTATATAAAAATGAAAAAGTAACCTGCTTTCAAGAAATGTATAACTTAATAGAGAATGAGTTGGAAATGATAAAAATAAAAATGCCATGCATTTAGAAGAATTGATGGTAAGTCAGCTCTAATTAAATCAGTCACTTAGGTTGAAGACATGCAAGAAACAAAATCTCAAAGGCACTATTTAATTGAACATAGTATTCATGATGGATCCAAGTACACATGGGATTTAAGTTAGACACAGTTAGACAAACATGGCCTGACAGTTAAACATGGCATCCAAATAGAACATAATTTTTCTTGCTTCCCATGACCTCTGGAGGATTGTCCAGGAATGGAGGTGATCAGCAGGTGCTTAAAGCATCTGATCTATTAAGCAATGTGTGCTCATTTAAGAAGAGAAAGTTATGGACCTTGCTTAAGGGAGTTGTTATCTCATCAATGGAGCTCTATCCTGAGGGTCCAATCATATTCCCAAGGTCAGGCTCAACACCTTACAGGGATAAATGAGATAATCTAGGACAAGGTAATAGTGAATGTGAGTTACAGTGAGCCAGAACAGTTATATTGAGGAAGCTAAATTATACCATAGATCTATGAGATTCAAATTAATTCATTACAAAATTTCCTACATACTACCATGAGGTCTAAGAGATGGATAAGAAATGGCAGAGAAACAATTACTCTTATCTGGCAGATCAAGAATTATTATTTATTATTTGAAGGGAAAAAAGACTATATGAGATATGAATGGATTCAACTCTAGACTATGCATTATGACCCTTCAAAAATTAATGGAGGTGAGAGTGCAGAAGGAGACAATAGTTCATGTGGGATATTGTGTATTTGAAAGGTAGTGCTATGAATAATATTGGAAAGGTATGTTAACTTTTGAATTTCCAATATTTTCTTATATAATTAATTTATTTATTCTATTCCAGCTTCTTTCTTGAACTCTCAATCACACTTTGCTACCACAGTCATTTCTTTGATCTATTGTCACCCAAATTCTGTGCTATTCTTTCAGCTTCCTTCTGGTTCCAACATCTTTAGAACCACAATTAAATAGAGTCCTCTCTAAGAAAAGAGCATGACAATTAATTATTCTATCTATGAGAACTTCCCCTCAGCATACCAATAAAATCCTAAACCAAATATTACCCCACCAAACTATGGTCCACACGAAGCCTAGAATTAGCAAGAAGATTCATCTTCCTGAGATTAAATCTGCCCTCAGTCACTTACTGACTGTTTGCCTCAGTTCCCCATTTATGTAATGAATTGGAAAAGGAAGTAGCAAACCACCTAGTATCTTTGCCAAGAAAACTCAAAATGAGGTCACAAAGAACTATCACTAAAGCAAGTAGACAACATTCTCTTTCTCTTTCAGAATTTTTGTGTTTTATATATTAGATATAAATATTAACATATATACATGCATGCATGTATGTGGCAACTAGATAGCACACTAGAGAGAGTGCTGAATCTGGAGTCAGTAATATCTAAGTTTAAATCTGTCCTCAGGCATTTATTAGTCATTTAACCCAGGTCAAGCTATTTAACCCAATTTGCCTTAGTTTCCTCATCTATAAAATGAGCTGGAGAAGGAAATGGTAAACCACTACAGTATCTTTGCCAAGAAAACCCAATTTAAGGTCACAGAGAACAACAAGAAGAATTATATATATAATATACACATACACATACACACATAAAAGAACTATATATGTGTGTGTATAAACTATATATCATATGTATGGGTATGTGTGCATATATACATATATATGTATACATATATAAATTATCTTTCTTCTGGAATTTTAGCTTTTGCAGCATAGGAATTATCTCAATATTTTTGAGAGAGGCATTTGAATCTCACTATTTAACATGGTGTTGGGCACATAGTAACTGTATAAAATACAAGTTTGCAATGATTTATTGATTCATTCATATCCTATTATTTTTATTCAATCATTTCATTTTCTAAACACTATATCTAGAGGATTTCCCAGTTATATTGGTAATTTGTTTAATTTAGTGCTTCTTTGGCATGCAAAGGCAAACTTTAGGTCATATTATATTATATAAAATTTGAAATTATGTTTAAAATTAAGATGGATTTACTCTGTAAAGTGGTACAGGATAGTGGAGAGGAAACTAGGCAGGAAGCAAGAAAGAACAGGTTGGAGTTCTGCCTCTGATATCGTGGACAATTCATTTTTCCTTGAAATGCTTTAAGCAGTGATAATTGCATAAAAGATGTTGAACTGCTTAGGAAGAAGGAATTTCATCATCTAGGATTTGTCTCTGATGATGAAATTACAGATACAGTCTTTATCCTTAACCAATAATTTGTTTACCAATTGCATATTTTATAAAGAAATGCATATTTTGTCTAATTGCTCCCTAAAATGCAGTTGCTATGCTCAAAATTAATGGAAATATTTTTCCTGAAATTTATAAAATCTATAAATAGCCTGCTTTGGTATGTGTACGTATTTTATAGGTTTTCCAACACATCAAAATGTCATTACTATGAAACAGATTAATTTTCAATGAAATAAATCAACCATTATTATTTCATTTAAAGGAAATTAGTCATTTAGTCTGTTTATCCTTAACAGTTATTTCACATTATTCACTGTTTTGGGGAAAAATAATGGTTTTACTGTTGTTAATTTTTACTTATCATAGACATTCTTTTCATCTGGATGGAAAAAAAATCACAATTCTTAAGCAAATACATCAGACTGTTACTGAGCTCTGTTTTGTTGTCTAGACAAATGCCCCTCGATTAAGACTATTTAGCTCATTTGCCTATACAGGATTTACTTTTGATACTTGACCATAACTATCCCCCTGTATTCTCTTTTCAGACCCACAGTATCAGAGGGAAAGCATAATTAATGTCAATCATGAAGTTCCAAAATATGCAACATAAGTTCTATTTTTTATTTTTCTAAAAAATAAAAAAAAATTATATTTCTAATAGAAATAAAGATATATAACTTATTTCTCACAAAATCCCATTGAAATACAGAAACAAAAAATGAGAAGGATGTTATGAGTTCACTTTTTAATCTATCTTTTACACCTATGATTAAAGTAGTACAAATTTATGATTTTAATAATCAAGGGAGATGGTTCAATTTTTAACGTTTTTTTCACAGTAAAGAGAGTATGGCTAATTGGTAATTTGAGTCAATGTGGTATTTTATAAAGGACATTAGCATTCCAGTCAGAAGAAATATATTCAAATGCTGGTTCTGACATTTAGTAGTTGTATGGGAGTCATTTAATTTCTCACAGTTTCAGTTTCCTTATCAGTAAAATGGAAACAATATTGCCACATGTAAGAATATATGCCAGGAATATGCATGGCACTACATATTTCTCACCTTCCTTTGTTCTAAGGAAAATGTGTATAAAGATAAAGAAATGTGGCCTATATTCATATTCTCCAAATATTAAAGTTGGAAGAAATGTAAATAAAGATCTAGGCAAGAGGTTCATATATATATATATATATATATATATATGTATATATATATATACATATATACATATTATCATCAATCAGGAAAAACCAAATATTCTTAAATGCTTAAAGTATAAAATAAAACAAATAAGAAAATAACATTAAAATAAAGAATAATTTTTTTTCTGCCATCTAGGTTCTTTGACCCTTCCCTTTAACACCTGTCTATGATTCACTTGGCTAAGAAATACTAATCTCTTCTATTTTAAACTGAAGACTTTTTTCCCTCTCCATAGCCCAATCAATTTTGATTTCTATTCAGGGGGAAGAGGACAGCCATTAGTTCCTATTTAATGAAAAGGTAGAAAATAGCAAAAAAAATATTTTCAAGAATTTGAGATATAAGAATGAAACTCAAAATCAATTTCTGCCTTTCAATAATCACATCTGCATATGAAATATATGGAATATTTTGTAAGCAGATAGCAGAAATAATGATCTTGTAACCTGGCTTTAGTTTTAATTCTTAGCCTTTTTCTTCCCACTTATCTGCATACAGGATAGAAAAAATTTAGGTTAGAGTTCTATGGCCCCAGGGTTGTCTGGTAGTCATTGAGCAAATTGCCCTTACATAGTAGAGTTAATATTTTTAGGTATGCTCTCGTTTCTGAAAAGTGAAACAATTTTATTTCAAAATGATTCTCCCCATGAACCTTCTTATTTTCCTTTTGTTACCCAAGGCCTACATACGTAGATATTTATTTATTTTCTATGGATTGTCTAAGAGGGGTAAAAGGGAAAATAGACAACACAGGCTTCCCTATACATTGTCTTATTTTGTCTATATAATGATGAAAACAAAAAGAACTTCAGTATCAGCAATACCTCAGTTTTAAAACTCCTACAACCAAATATAGTAACAAATGAAAGCAGGCTCATAAAGATTTTCCTCTTGACTTGAGTCCATAAGGCTCAGTCTCAGTTTTCTGATATTTTAAAAATCATGGGTGGTTGCAAAATGCACTGTTTAATTTTGCTTATGAATTTTCATGTTTTCCCTAGATCTCTTCCTGAAGTCTTTTTCAACCTTGTTTTATCACTCTAATATAAAGCAATGGAATTAAATATGTAAATCTTGGCTGCTTTCAGGTTTGCTTTCCCTCTTGAGCCAAGTTGGCAAATAGCAATGAATTTGCAACTTACAAGCTTTCCAGACAATCACAGGTCTAGTTGAAATCATGAAAAACAATAATTTCAGCATGTGTTTTACATTTTAAAATTTCTTTAGATTTGCTACATATGGTTAAATATATGCAGTTTTCACTTTATAGATGTAGATATTTAATATCACAGAACAACCAAAATAATATTTCATCTGTTAAAATAAAAATTGAATTAATTTAGAAAAATAGAAGCAGGTATTTACTTAGTTGCTCTAAGCTTTCATTGTAGACTAGTTTCAGAAAATTAGTGAATTTTATTGCTGCTATCATTATCTTTCAATATTCATTCATTAAAATTTAATTGCTTTGTGGAACCAAACAAAAACTCAATACAAACCAACTCAGATGCTCAAATCTTTACTATGGAAAGAAATATATCCTGATGAAAAGGTTATGAATTCAGTATCAAACTGCTTGTTAAAAATCATCTCATTTGGTGTTTTTACCTGTAAGATACTGGTAATATACTCTACTTTTGAGGTGGGATTTACCTGGTTCAAAGTTGAGTAGTTCTTTGTTCTCTTATATGGGGTGTTATTTAAATGTTTCTTTAAGTGTTTATGATGACAGTACATGTGAAATATCTTTAAAATATTTTTCTTGGGCTCATTGGATAGTGAGCCAGGCCTGAAGACAAGAGGTCCAAGTTTCAAATGTGGCCTCAGAAACATCCTAACTGTATCACGTTGGGCAAAGTACTTAACCCCAGTTTTCTAGTTCTTCTGCCTCAGACCCAATACTTAGTATCAATTCTAGGACAGAAGGTAAGGTAAAAAAATAAACCATTTTCCTCCTTTTTCCAAATGTGCTAACTATTATAGATGCAGGAGAAAATAGATGGGGTAGGAAGCTTAAAATTCATAAACTATAATTCAATCAAATTAAAAATTCAATAAAAATGTAATTAAGAATAAAAAAATGCAAAGAATAGTAACATGTTTGAATCACAGATTCTATGCTTTCCTTAAAACGGAAAAAATAGCGTAAACCCTAAGTATGACAATGTAGATTTCTTGGAGAGAAATACTGTTTAAAATGTTAATATTGTTAATATTAATAACAGGGGAGAATAGTCATTCCAAAATAACATATTTTCATCTCATTTCTTCAGTACATTCAAATGCTATATGCCTCCCTTTTAGACCAACAGATACAAAAATAGAAATTTTCTTCCATTGTGGCAGACTATAATTCTTCACAAGCTAAAAGTTTTCTTTTCTTCCACTCTAGGCAAAGATAAATTTTAAGCTCTTTCCAACTCCTTTAGATGCTTTTCTGGTCTTTTTTCTTTCTCGTAAGTGGGTAGTTTAGCTCTTAGGGGTGACAGCCCAGTTAGATATTCCATCCTGAGAGACGTCTACAAGTAAACGAGCCAGAAGCATCTCTTGGTTAAAAGCTGTAAAATAACCAACAGAAACACATCAAGAATAATTCAAAAAGAAGTGACAAGAGAGAAAGCAGTTGTGGGAAAATAGGTAAAATAGGAACAAGAAAGATGAAAAGGAAACAAGTAGAATTGGAAGGGGGGAATTAAAGAAAAATAATGACAGTAAAGTATTCAAAACAAGAATTAGACTAGAAAGTTATATAAAAGTTTCTAAGTTTCTTAGGGTTCATGGGCAATAGATCCTTTGATGTTACTTTAAAATCTAAAGTACTTTTGTCTGCATTCTGTACACATAATTTTTCCTTCCTCTTAAACGTGGTTATTGTTAATAAAATACCTCAATCTCATACTGAAAACAAATTCGTTTATTAAGAAAATCATGGTAACATCATCATAGCAGACCCAAGAATAGAAACTCTAGCAAATATGAGAGAGGGAATCAGGAAGTTCTCTAAATTACCAAAAAAATTCCTTTTGCTCTGTCACAGAAACACAAGTTTCAGTAGGATGAACTGCTGTCTTATAGGCTCTTTTACATCAAGCTGTCTCTCATTCCTATATCAAGCTTATTAATAATCCCTTGGTAGATGTAACAACAGAAATACTCCTGTTCATTGACACTTGACACTCTGATAATAATATAATGATATTCACTAATGTGAAGAATGTAGTCTAGTACTGAGTTCAGGTCAAGAAAGAATTCCCAGTGGATGCTGAGGTCTGCCAGATGTTCTTATTCACAGATGACATGGTGTTGATTGTATCAAACGTCCAAAACTTTTCAGAGAGATTGAAAAAATTCTCTAATCACTCACTCAAAAGTTTTCCCTGTTCACATGCAAAGGAAAGATGAAACAGACAAAAAATGGAGCAGATTGCATTTTGCATTTAGAGATGGACAAACTGTAGGGCTTCATATGGATATCTGTACACAGGTCCTAGAAGCAGAAAAAAATAAAATAGAACAGCTGGGTTGCTGTCATAAAGCTCTTTTATTGACCCCAAGCTTCCCATGAAAATAAATGCCCATCTTGCAACACTAACATTTTGTCATTGTTTCTATATGTCAGTTAACTATGGAACACCTGAGCATAGCATTGATTAAGAATATCACAGAGGGCAAAAGAAAGATAAATGGTGTGTATGAACAGAGTGGAACATATGAGCAATGGATGAATTCTAAATAATAACAGCAATGAAAGATATTCTCATACATATGACACAAAGAAGAGATGGGCTGGTCAAGGGACAACAGTTAAGAATGGCACGGCTGTCCATAATGTTCCATTGGTATCCAAGAGATATCAGGAAAAATGAGGATGGACTCTAATACTTTTGATAGAGGCTGGTGGATGGAATTTTGGGGCAGTGTGGACAAGAATCACACAGTACAGAGATGTGTTGGTGTGTTATAATCTGCAGCATTTAAGGAATCCTCTAATCTGATGAAATCATAGATCCATGTGTATCACCAGAAAGAGATATTTCAGAATCATAGTAGATAACAGAGATATGGAGATAGTGAGATCAAGCTATCATCAAATAGCTAAGATGGGATGATAAATAAGATCACGTAAATTGAGAAAATTGATGAAATAGAAGGAGAAAGCATTAAAAGGAACATCAATTCATATATCTGCCAAATGTCTTCATTTCTTTTTCTACAGCATTTTTCTCTTCTCTCTCCCCCTCTACCTACCTATCTATTGCAATCCTTAATCACCTTTATCTTACACTACTCTAGCTCAAACCAGTTTGCTTTATTATTAGCTACACTTTAATGACTCTCTGTTATTTCTAGGGTCAAGAATAAATTATCATTTACAATCTTGTCCAATTCTACATTTTTTTGGTTGTCACATGCATGATCTCACTTTACTCAGTCTGTATACCAGTTATATTGGATAGCTTATTTCAGAAATATAGAACAGCTGTTTTTTTGCCTTAGCCATCCTTCATGTCTGGAAACTCTCCTTCCTCTCTCTTTGGGGGAGAGGATTATCAATAAATTTCAATACTATAAGGAGTTCAGAAAAAATTGACAAATACTAATCTGGAAGCCAATAAGAGAGTAGGAGAATATAAACGAATGGAATTACCCTCAAAAAAGGAGAGGTAAGTGAAAAATAAATAGGATATATATGTGACTTTAAGAAAGGAACAAGTAGCATGACCTCTGCCTGATCTGTATTCATGAGGCAAAACTTACATGTACTTCTGTATTTCAACTGAAAGTATTATAATACTCATTATCTTTTGAGTTATTCAAGTTCGTAACATTGGAGTAATCTTTATTGCTTCCTTATTTTTTAATCAGTATGTGACATAGCAGAAAGAGTGTGGAAGTTGAAGCAAGAATACCTAAGTTCTAATGCTTCTTTCGACAGTTGTTGGCTTTGTGCATCTAGACAAGTCACTTAACCTCTCTTTGTGTCATTTTTTAACAATAAAATGAAGTGTTGTTGTGACACTCAAGTAAAGATTGTAGATTTATCCATGAAGATTTTTTGCTACAAATGTATTACTATTGTTGGGTTACTTTTCTGTTTCATCTTATGTTTCATGACCCCACTTGGGGTTTTCTTGGCAAAGATACTGGAGTGGCTTGTCCTTTCCTTCAGCAGCTCATTGAAGAAACTAAGACAAACAGGGTCAAATGACTTGGCCAGGGTCACATAGCTAGTATGTGTCTAAGGCCTGATTAGAACTCAAGAAGATGTCTTCCTGACTCCAGGTCTGGCACTCTAGCTACTGTGCCACCTAACTGCCTTTGATACAAATAATAGAAATGGAAACAAAAGCAATTTTGTGGTCCTACTTTGTCCCCATCAGTGTGGCAAAGATGACAAAAAAGAAAATGATAAATGTAGGAGGGATTATGGGAAAAGAGGCATACTGATTCACTTTCAGGCCACCCACAAATAAGTACAATCATTATGGAAATGTAAACAAAAGATAACTAAATAATAGGTGCACTTAACCCACTTATAATCCTATTAGGCCTGTGCCTCCTCCAAAAGAAGAAAGAAAATGGGAAAAAGGATAAGATTTTTCATGTACAAAATATTTGTGGCAGCTCTTTTTGTGGTAAAATCTGGAAACTAGATACTGTTTAATAATTGAGGAAGGGTGGGGGAAGTTTTGATATGTAAATATCAGCTGATACTATTATCCTATAATGAATAAGAAAAAATGGCTTCAAAAAGATATGGATAGACTTATATGAACTGATGTAGAAGGATGCTCCTATTCCTATTACCAGGAATCATCACCTCATCAAATGGTGGAGAGGGTTTAGGGCTCAGACTGGGATTTATGAAAGGAGTAAATTACTTTCTTTTGTGATTAGGATTGATATGTCCCTTTAAAAATCAGGTAGCACAGTGGATAGAGTGCCAGGCCTAATGTTGGGAATCTGGGTTCTAACTTGGCCTGACATTTCCTAGCTTTGTGACTTTGGGCAAGTCACTTAACCCCTATTGCCTAATCCTTGTTGCTCTTCTGTTTTAGAATGGATTTTAAGACACAAGTTAACTTTTGTTTTGTTTGTTTCTTTTTAAAGTCAGTCAGTCGCTTTCTCTGATTTCTAAGTGGTAAGGGCAGTCTAGTTCAATAATGTATTCAGCAAAGAAATTTGGAGACTAACTAGTATTACGTTTTCCATGTGACTATGAGATAAGTTGTATTGGATATGGTCACTACAAAAAAAGACCATTATATCTAAGTAAACAATTGGGAATAGTCTAGTGATACATGCTAGAAGGAAGCTTAAATTGATTTTTGATGCCTCAGATGAACAATAAATCTGTAGTAGACAATGACTCACAGAGTGGATTCTGTCTACCAACTAATTTTCTTCAGATTCCATTCATTCTAAAACCAAAATGGAAGCAAAGAAGAATTATTAATTAGAAATAGAACAATTATACTTTTCTTCATTGGATAAGAAAACAAGAAGCTCAAGTATGTAAGAAAGTAATAAATAAATATTGGAGAATGATATTACCTAGGGCTCATTTAGCATATCTCCTCTATCAGCCTCTACACTTCAGTGGCACACACACACATTAACACAGTTTGTGCTTTGAGATGAAATTAAGGATTTTATTCCAGCTGCAGTTTCTTCTGCCACATGCCACCACCATTATTATCCCAGCATTCTACTGCAACAAACAGCAGACTTCAACTATGATCATACCCAAGCAGAGGAAAGAGAGGTATAGTAAAGAGAAAGAGTTCTATGTCTGAGGTAGTTCCTAGGTTAGAGAACCTGATTAAAAAGAAAATTATAGAAAATCAAAATATAATACCAAATGAATAAAATTTTTAAAAATCAGATCCTATTGTAATTCTTATCTAACAAAAAGTAAAAACTCAAATGAATCACAGGCTTTCTTTTTAAAATTAATCATGAAAGTGCCTTAAAAATATTAAATACCCAAATTAACAACAAACTAGAGAGATATTAAATAATTTAATCTCAGAAAAGGAAATTAGAGCAGTTGCAAAAGAACAATTAATGGAGGAGAATTGGACAAATACTCTTGGTCCTGATATATTTACAGAAGAATTTGGTAAAACTTAAAGAAAATATCAATACTACATTTACCAAACTCTTTGAACTCTTCATTGCAAAAGCAATAACCTCCTACCTGTAATTCAAATAAAGTTAGTTTTTACCCAAAGGGTAATGAGACATTTCTTGAGAGCTGGTTGGTTTCTGTACAGTAAAGGTTCACATCTGAAAACATTATTTCCTAGTAGGGATGAAAAGCACAAGGCGCTCTTGAATGCTATGGATTATGGAATTATTATAGGCATCTCAGGGAAGGAAGCTTGGCTTAAACTGATCAACATGAGATAAACTAAGTTGCTATTCTTATTGAACACATTTAGCCATATTTAGTAAATGAACTTCTGCTATTTGTTGCATCAAAGTCCAAGTGTCTCAGTTTGACTATTGAACCCAAACTGTTAAAAGTCTTTCCTAAGTCAGGACTGGCTCATAACATCATTTAATGAGAGAAATTCAGTCTGGATGAGTAAACCAGAAAAGGCAAAGATAAGGCAAAAGAGAACTAGAGACAATATCATCAGTGAATATTGATTCAAGATTTTTAAATAAAATTCTGCCAAATAGATTGTAAGAATTCATATAAGATATGTGTGTATTATGCATATAGATATATACATACACACATACAGAAATACACACATATATATGTAATGTGTGCATATCCAACAATGAACAAAAAACAGTGAACAAAATTAAATGTATTAGACTACAAATAGAACTTCTGATTAACAGATATTTTATATGATCCCCCAAACTTCTCAAAATTATCCAAAACAGTAATCATGCAATAAATATAAAGCAACTTCAGTTGTTCCCATGGTCTCAGACAGCCATAATCCAAAAGAAGGTAAATTTTTTAAAAATAAAACCATGAAAAAAAGATGGTGTCTTATTGTGAAATTGATGACTGAGAAAATAGATCTAGGAGAGACAATTGGGGAATTATTGGACTTCCTGAAAGCCAAGGTCAAGAAAAAACCTTGAATGTCATATTAAAATAAATTATCAAAGATAAATGCCCAGAAATCCTCACACAAAAAATAAATTTGAAATCAAAAGAATTCACAGATCACCTCCAGAAAGACATCCTCAAATGACAACTTCTAGTAACATAATAGATAAATTCAAGAGCCATAAAGCCAAGGATAAAGTAAGTCAAACAACCAGAAAGAAATGTAAGGATAAGGGATGGGACAAAAAGAGCCAGAAGAAGGCCATTGCTGACAGTTGGGACCAGAGAGAGGATTCTGGGAAATTCTCTGGAGGAGGAAGGAGAAGAAGGGACTTCTGGCAGAGGACTGGAGAGAGGGGGGAGGTGGACATCTCAGCTCGAATCCAGGCCTGAGGGCTTCCTGAGGATCCTTCTTTAGACACTGATACACTGATTCCCTGGTTAAAAGCATGCCATTGCTTCTCATCCAGCAAGACGTTAGTCAGCTAAGTTTGGGACTCCATTTTGGGAGCGATTCTCTTAGGCTCCTTCCCCCATTACCCTACCTTGCTGAGAGTCCCTTTCCAGTCTAACTTTAATTATAGAAAAAGATAGAAATAGAAATAGAAACTGAAGAAGAAGTGGCAAGGGGTGACGTTTGGGAGCAGGAACCCCAAAGGTTCCCACCCGAGTGATGGACCCCATAGAAATAGAGAAGAGGATGCCTCAAAATCCCTCTGTCCTTCTCCACTTTCCCCAATCCATGAATTGTGATTAATAAAAGATATTCATTAGTCAGACATCATTCCAGAATGCCTGAGAAATGAGGGGGAGGGGAATCAGAGCTTGGTCTGGCTGCCTCCATCTTGGAGCCAGACCCCCTGCTGTGAAGTTGACTGACCTTAGGGGAGGCTTGATTGAACCCTGCCCTCATTCATAATCAGATTGGGGTCCCCCATAACTCCTCTTATAGGGAAGCCTCGCCCCTAACTCCTGTGGGGCAGCATGACCATCCAGGTCACTCAGTTTCAGGGTGACGCCCCCACTAATCTCTGCAGTGTACATTCAGCAGGAGGGGAGAGCCAGAAGAGAGTCTCCCTCATAGACTTTCTCTATCTCCCCTCTATTATAACATTGGTAGCTGGCTCTCTTTATTATTATAGAAACCATTCAAATACCAGGGAGCTAAAATCAGGATTATACAAGAACAGGAAAACACAAGATTCTATATTAAAGGATTGAAAGGCATAGGAAATCAAAAAATTTAGGCTTACAACCCAGATTCACTTATCCAGGAAATCTGAATATATTCTTTCAGGAGAGAAAATGGACATTCAATAAGATAGAAGACTTCCAAACATTCCTGAAGAATAAGCCAGACCTAAACAAAAGATTTGAAATCTAAATATGAGACACAAAAGAAGCCCAAAAATGTAAATAAAAAAGTGAAAATTTAAGGGAGTCATGAAGGTCAAAAAATTTATGTCTACATGGATAGAGGAGTTCTGTAATTTGCAAAAATTACCCATAGTAGTAGATAGACAGAATTCATTCAGAAAAAGGGTGGAGAATTAAGTTGATTATGGTAATAAATTACATATGTAAATGTGATGATATGGATTGTTATGTATGAATGATATGACATATATTCATATGAATGATATGTAAAAAATCAATCAAGGTCTGAAGTAAAGAGTTGCACTGGAAGAAAACAGAAGAGAGAAACAGAATATGTAAATTATATCACTTACATAGAGGAATAAAAAATCTTTATAGAGATGGGACAATAAGCATGGTGACGGACAATGCTTAAGCTTTACTCTCATCACAAAGGACTATGTAGAGAAGGTAAAATGAATATACTCAGTGAGACTGAGAATTCTGTCTTACCCAAAGTGAAGTAGAGGAGAATAAGACAAGGGAAGAGGAGGTAACTGGAGGGAAGGAGAACTGTGGAGGTGAGGGTGACAAAAAAGCAATATATTCATGAGGAGGAACATAGAGAAAGGGAAAAGAGCCAGGATTAAAAGGGGATAATATGATGGAGGAAATACATATTCAGTAATCATAACACTGAATATGAATGGGATGAACTCACCCATAAAATAGAAGCTGATGGTGGAGTGGATTAAAAATCAGAATGTTGTTTACAAGAAACACTTTTGAGGGAGGGTGAAATACACAGATTCAAGGTAAAAGGCTGGAGGAAAATTTATTATGCATAGGAAAGTATAGAAATAGAAGCACCTTTCCCTAAAATAATAAACAGTATTTATTTAAAACCATCAGCAAATATCATCTGCAATGGGGACAAGTTAGAAGCCTTCCCAATAAGATAAGGAGAGAAACAAGGATGCCCATTATCACCTCTATTATTCAACATTGTACTAGAAAACAAAGCAGTAGCAATTAGAGAAGAAAAAGAAATGGAAGGGATTAAAGTCAGCAATAAGGAAGCTAAACTGTCACTCTTTGCAGATGATATGATGGTATACTTAAAGAATCCTAGAAAATCAACTAAAAACCAGTGGAAATAATTAACTCTAGCAAATTTGCAGAGTACAAGATAAACCCACATAAATCATCAGCATTTCCTTATATTTCCAACAAAATTCAGCAGCAGGAATTAGAAAGAGAAAATCCATTTTAAATCACTCTAGACCAGTGGTTCCCAAACTTTTTTGGCCTACCGTCCCCTTTCCAGAAAAAAAATATTACTTAGCCCCCTGGATTTTTTTTAAATTTTAATGACAATTAATAGGAAAGATGAATGCACCTGTGGCCATCACTGCCTCCAGATTATCCAGATAGTAATGCAGCACTCACCAGGGGGGGCGGTAGTGTCCACTTTGGAAATCACTGCTCTAGACAATAAAAATATTTATGAATTCATCTGTCAAGACAAACACAGGAATTATATGAATATAACTACAAAAACACTTTTCATATAATTAAAACAAGATCTAAATAACTGGAAAAACATTAATTACTCATGAGTAGGAAGAGCTAACATAATAAAAATTAAAACCATTCCCAAATTAATCTACTTATTCAGTTTCATACACATAAAACTACCAAAAACTTTCTTATAGGATTATAAAAAATATATAACAGTGTTCATCTGGAAGAACAAGAGATCAGGAGGAAAAAATGAAAAAATGTGAAGGTTTGGGTCCTAGCAGTACCAGATCAAAAAGTGTACTATAAAGTAGTGGTCATCAAAACAATTTGGTACTGGCTAAGAAACAAAAGTGTGGATCAATGGAATAGATTAGGAATAAATAACCTTAGGAAGCTAGTTGTTTGATAAACCTTCAAATTCTAGCTTTTGGAAATGGCACTCACTATTTAATAAAAACTGCTCTGAAAATTGGAAAACAGTATGGGAAAAATTAAGTTCAGATCAACTTCTTACACCTACTCCCAAAATAAATTTAAAATGGGTAAATGACTTAAATGCAAAGAGTAAATAGTTAATAAATTAGTTGAGCAAAGAATAGTATAGTTGTCAGATCTATGGGAAAGGAAAGAACTTAAGACCCAACAAGAAAGAGAACATTATAAAATATAAAATGAATAATTTTGATTATATTAAAATATAAAGGTTTTGTATAAACAGAACCAATGCAACCAAAATAAGAAGGGAAACAACAAACTCGGGGGGAAATTATAACACAATTCTCTGACAAAGGTCTAATTTCACAAATATATAAGGAACTAAGTCAAATATAAAAGAAATCAAGCCTTTTCCCAAATGACAAGTGGTCAAAGAATATGATTAGACATTTTTCAGATGAAGAAATCAAAACCAATAATTATTATATGAAAAAAACTGTTCTAAATCCCTCCTCATTAAAGAAATGCAAAATCAAAATAACTCTGAGGTACCATCTCACACCTATCGGATTGGCCAATCTGACAGTAAAGGAAAATAATCAATGTTGGAGGAAATGTGGCAAAATTGGGAGACTAATACATGTGATTTTGTAATGTGAATTGATCCAACTATTCTGTAAGACAATTTGGAATTTTGCTCAAAGTGCTTTAAAACAATGCATACCTTTTGAGCCACTACTAAGTTTGTACTCCAAAGAGATAATAATGAAAAATGTTTGTACAAAAATATTCATAGCCACTACTAGGTTTGTACTCCAAAGAGATAATAATGAAAAAAGTTTGTACAAAAATATTCATAGCCACACTCTTTGTGGTGGCAAAAAATTGGAAAATGATGGGTGTTCCCTTAATTGTGGAATGGCTGAACAAATTGTGGTATATTATGGCAATGGAATACTACTGTGCAATAAGGAATGATAAACTGCTTTATTTCCATATGAGCTGAAAAGATCTCCATTAACTGATGGGGAGATAAGTGTGCAGATCCAGAAAAACATTTTACATGGAAACTGAAACATTGTGGGAAGATCAAATGTAATCAACCATACTATTAAGAGCATTGCAATGGTCCAGAGCAATCCCAAGGGACTTATGAGAAAGAAAGCTATCCCAATGGAGAGAAAGAACTGTGAGAGTAGAAATGCAGAAGGGAAACAAATGATTTATCACTTGTTTATATGAGTATAGGATTTAAAGTTTTAGTTTTTAAAAATTACTCTATTGCAGAAAGGAACACTATGGAAATAGATATTGCATGATAATATACCTATAACCCAATGGAATTGCTTGTTGGCTGTGGGAGGGGTGAGGCTAAAGAGGAGGGAAAGAACATGAATCATGTAACCATGGAAAAATACTTAAATAAAAGAAAAGAAGTACTACCAAAAAAAGGGAAGTAGGAAATTTCCCAAATTTTGATGAAATAGAAGACTCTGTGGAATGCAAGGAGGATATGGAACAATGATACACTATTCTTGCATGATTCAAATAATAATGAGAATTCTCGAGTGAAGAATGTATGGCCTACACAGCAAAAGCAATGGGAAGAATATAAAAAAGCTGAATTAACAATCACAAGCCTCACCAAAGAAGCAAAAGAAGGAACAAGTGACTGGAAATACGAATACACAAGAAGGAAAGGAAAGATAGAAGGGAAAGAAAAAGAAAAAGAAAATATTCTCACTATGTAAGTAAAACATATTGATTTCAAAGACAGAATGTATAAATAATCTAGGCATTATAAATCTCCCAGAAGAATATGACAAAAAAACTTTTAATACCACAGTAAAGGAAATTAAAGAGAACTATTCTGAATTTCTGTGTAAAAAAGGAAATATTGAACAAAAGTATTCATTGATTGCTTCCAGAAGAAGTTAAGCATCCTAAAACTCTAGATTTTTCCTAGTAAATGAAAAAAGCTTATTTCAACAAAGTACAGCATTCATAACTTGGGAAAATTTAAAAAAAAAACACAAAGTTTAGTCAAAGAAAAGTGCTCTTAATTTCATAAAATATTATCTAAAACTAAAAGCAAATATTGTATGCAATGAAGATATCCTTGAAATATTCCCCTTAAATATACAGGTAAAGCAATGATGCCAACCCCACATTCTTTCATTTAAAATAGTTTCAAAAATGCTGGTAATAATAATAAGGTTAGAGAAGGTCATTAAAAGTATAAATATTAGCAAGGAAGAGATACAAGTATTTCCATTTCCAGAAAATATGGTGTTTGATTTGGGTAATCCTCTGGAAATAGGAAAGAAATATAGTCAACTAATGATTTCAGTACAGTTCCAATCTATAAAGAGTCCCAAAATATTCAACATTAATTCTATGAAGAGAGATTGTTTTAAAAACAAAAACCAAGAGGCAATAAGAGAAACTGGTATCATATCTGGAATAACTACAAAAAGCATAAAATATTTGAGAATCAGTCTAACAAAGCTTATTCAAAACTTCTGTAGATTTGATGATTGATGCCATTTAAGAAATAAAGAAACAAAACAATAGCTGGAGGAATAATTGGATGTATAGATTGTGTCAGTATAATGAGAATACTACCAAAGTCAATATTTATCATGCTATACCAATCAAAACTAACAAATGAATACCTAGGATTAGATTAATGAAATAAAGTAGAAAGAATAAAAACTAAACAAACTCAATAATCCATTCTATAATAAATCAGAAAACATATTAATTAAGAAAGAGTTCCCTAGTTCATAAAAAGCACTTAGAAAATTGGAAATCAATCTAATAGAAATTAAACTTGGAATATATTAAACAACATTCCATAATAAATTCAAAGTAATCATTAAACCTGAATATTAACTGTAATACCAAAATAAATTAGAAGAGATGCAGATCATATAAGTTTCATGGCTATGGGCAGGAGATGTTTTGTTAAGAAAACAAATAGATAAAGAAAATTACCAAAAAGTACAAAAATTGCAATTACATGAAATTTATAAACTTTTTCACAAACAAAATTAATTTAACTAGGATTAGAAAGTAAATTGTTAACTTGGGGAAATAAATAATTTCATCAATTTAAAAAATAACAGCTTAATATGCAAGCCAGCAACTAAAATATTATATATATATATATATATATATATATATATATATATATAATCAAAATCTTTTCTCCAACAAATAAAAGAAACATTCAGAGGGTTTCAACAAACAATTCTCAAAAGAAAATTGCAAAATAACTACAATAGGAAAGAGTTCCCTAAATCAGTAATGATAAAAGAAATAGAAGTCAAAATAGCTCTGATATTATAACTCACCATACAAATTCACAAACATGGAATAATATTGGAAAAGTAGAAATATTGGAAATTATTTGGAGGGTTGTGAATTTGTACAATCATTTTCAAAAATGATTCAGAATGAAGACCCAAAATAAGAGATTAAAATGCTCATAACATTTGAGCTAAAGATTTCATTTATATTCATCTGAACTTAAATAAAAATTTGCTTAAAATAAAGCACTTTTAGGTATAATGAGAAACTGCAAATGAAGGTGATGCCCTATAAGAAACACTGAATATGATGAATATAGCAAAGGAATGAAAGACATGAACCGATGCAGAAGTGAACTATGCATAACAAAGAAAACACTCTACATAATGATAACTGTAATGTAAATGGTAAGAAAAAAACACAAATCAAAAATACTTGTTGCAACATTACAAAGGATAAGTGTGACCCCAAAGAAGAGATATCAAATGATATATTTTCCTTTCCTTTATTAGAATCAAAGTTTCCACAAGTAAGGAACAATGACTGTATTGTCAAAATGTCTAATGTGTTGTTTGGTTTTGTTGATTTTTTTCCTCTCCTTTCTCTTTCATATTATTCATTTATTTTATGAGCAATGGGAGGAGTAGCAATAGGGTTTATAGGAGTAAGGAGGTGATATTAAAACCACAGATATCAATATTTTTTACTTTTTTAAATGATGTTTCCTGAGAACACAGAATGTCTTGTTTGATTGTATTTGTGTCCCTATTGCTCAAGATGCTCTCAGACACAAATGGAATTCTTAAGAAAATACATCTCTCCATCTCTCTTTTTCTTTATTTTGCATTATAAGGAGTAAAGGAAAATGAATGAAAAGAAAGGGGAAAAATTGGAGGAGGACAATGGGGGATAGAGTAAAGAAAGCATACATTGTGAAATAAAAGTGATGTAAAAAAACTTGAAAAATTAAGAAAATAAAATTAGAAAGTAATTTCCAATCATTTGAGAGTAGTATAGAATCTAGAAAATCAGTCATTAAGTAATTTGGAAAATCTAGTATCAAAAAGTGTTGACCCAAATAAATGGGCTGTAGTGTGTAGTAGGTGTCAATTCTAGGAAAATAGGGAAGAACAATATTTGTAAGCACCATTCCTTGGTGAACTGAGGTGCTTTCAGTATTAGGGTAAGACTGGTCTCCAAAGTTTGGAACAGATAGGGGCATACTAGGAACAAGAACTCATAAAAATATGAATTATTTTTGTGTTCATGAGCAAGGGACCAAATTATTCTTAGAGCCAAAATTGGGGATGATCCTATAGTTAAGGACTTCAGTGATACAGGCTGGAGGCAAGGAATCCAAGCTTGTCATTATGTATTCACAGTGTGTGAAAATACGTTACTAATAGAATGTTATTTGATTTGAAGAAACTTCAAATCACCAACCAATAAAAAAAACCCACCTGCACTGCTGAACTTTGTCATTCATTTCTAAGACTTATTGGTACTTCTTTCTGAGGATAGCCTCATTAGCATTTATATTGCTGTGATTTTCATCAACATTTAGAATGGCTATCCAAACCTCTTAGCAAGGAAACTATGCAAGACAAGCAGGCTGAACAACATACATGTTATTAGAGACAGAGTAAACATACCAAGAGTATGATACAAAATAGGATGCAGTTAGAATTATAAGACTGGTCTTAAAATTTGTCTGATAAGACAGTCAATCCTTGAAAAACCTAAGTACAAATAGTACAGTTGAGCTAGATTAGTCTAATTCCAAACTATTCTGGGATAATAAATATTTCCTTCACTATTGCTGGAAGAGAATTTTTTTAATTTCCTATGAACTATTATTAAAGAAATATAGTCATCAAAATGGACTGACAAAAGAACAGAGGAATGTTAACTCATTTTGGTAATCTGGTCAGCAATAATAATTTGATGAACAATTTGGAATAGTGGATAAGAGTTGTTTGGTGCTCTGAGAGAACCTAATGTAGAAGACCTGGGTTCAAATTCAAACTATGACTCATAATCGCTGTATTAACCTAGGCAAGTCACTAAATTTCTCAATGCTTTAGGTGACATTCCAAGATCATAAGTTATGGAAAAGTTTGATACCTTCCCTGGTAAAAATAATTTCCCCTCTAAGAGCTTTCATCACTGATAAAATAAGAAGCTCAGATCCAATAAACAGCATTTGGTCAAAAGGAAGGAGGGGAGAGTCTAGAGGAAGGAAATATTCTGGCTTCAGTCTTCCAAAATGATTTCCATGTTTTTTGCTTGTTTTTCTTTGTCTAGATAAGTGGTTCCCAAACTTTTTTGGCCTACCGCCCCCTTTCCAGAAAAAATATTACTTAGAGCCCCCTGTCACATACGATCACTGTCCCCCAAAGCACCTGTGGCCATCACCGCTCCCCTGGATAGCTGCAGCACCCACCAGGGGGTAGTGGCACCCACTTTGAGAATCACTGGTCTACATGAATATACTATTCTGTTGGCAGGGCTATGTAACTCAAGAAATTATTTTAATGCTTTATCAATGATGGAATAATTTCACCCAAACAAATAGATTTTTTTCCTCTGTAGAAAAAAAAAGCAAAACTGTTTTTCACCATAAACCTATCATCACATTAGCAGCAGCATCATAATGCTAATGATGATGTTTTTTAAATAACTTCAAATTTACATTGGTGAAAGCTGCAAACTATTAAACCATTTAAAGAGTACTAAACGTACAAAAGCAAGACATAGTTGAAGTTAGAATAGATATAATGATCATTTTACATTTTACATTGTCTAGCCATTTATGAAGATAAATTATTTCCTTTCTGACCTGGAAGTGATATAAAAGAAGATTTATTGCAATTTTTTACTTATGAGAAGCCTAATTAACACCAAAGTAAAATGACTTCCTCAAAGTCACAACACCAATCAATGGCAGAACTAAAAGTAGTCACCAAGTGTTGATTCTTATTCAAATTGTCTTTAATTTACTAACCTATGAAAGTAAAATTGTGCTTAAGGGACTGTATTGTTGCAAATGAGAGGCAATCAAAGGTTTATGAATCTGGTATGATCATGCTCACCTTCAAAGAGCAAATTATGGCCTCAGAAAAATCTGCAAGCACAGTTAATGATGGTGTATAAAAATTGCAAACAACACTACTATTACAAATCTGAATATCTTGACTACTCTGAAAAATAACTCAGTAGTTATCATTTTTTATTTGTTTTCATTATCGTAAACTTAGAAATCACCAAGAAACCAGTAATTCAAGATAAACAGAATAGGAAAGAAAATTGTAAGAAATTGTGAACTTTTTATGCATAGCTTAATTTGTTACAAAAAAACTTACTAAATTTTAAAAGGTATTCTAATTAGGGTCTGGCACATTGATAGAATACTCTTTTTGGTATATCCATGGGATGTTAGGGAGTTGTTCTTGGGAAAATAGTGACAACATGTAAAGGTAGTGTCTTGATGAGACTATAGAGAAGTTATGGACTTTTGTGACCTTGATGGTTGGCTAAACATGATTTTATATGGAGCCATTTTTCTGTTGACTATGAAAGTGAAACTGAGAGATTTTAATTAAAGTCCTGAATCAGACTTTGCTTCTCTTGACCTCACTGGTTTTGCCTCTGTGAGGTAATATTATAGGCTTTTTGGTTAGACCAATATATAAAGGAAAGGGCTGTGGTATATGTTTCCTTTTAAAGCCATATAGTCCCTGTGATATAGAGGTTACTTGGTCTTGCCATTAATTTCTCTATATTTTTTATAAAGATGATACAGTTTCTGACCCCAGTAAAACAAGCCACTGGAATCTGGAACACAAATTTAACTTGGATGCTGCGAGCAGCCAAGTGTCCATATAACTAAGGGAGCAAGAAGGATTATTTGAAAGTGACTTTTTGGAACTACAACAGTGGGATGACTAAACAGGAGTGCCATATTTGAATAGGAACTTGTTGGGCCCACTTTGACTTAGAAAAATTGCTAAATTTTGTGCTCATTTCTCCAGAGATTAAAGCCATGTAGCAGAGAGTGTGACATGAAAAAATTGGGAGAAATATATGTTGTTTACACTATATATTTGAGGTAAATATCCATTTGCAAAAGCTTCCCAATGTTAAAGAGTTAAATACAATAGAAGTGCTAGTTATTGACTCCAAATTAGTGGAGAGAACATAGTAAGTGGGGGCTTAAGCTGATGGCAAAATAAGAGTTATCCTAAAACCTGGAAGATGTGTCATCCTGGTCCTTGAAGTGAGGGTCAGAGTAGAGACACTATAGAAGTAATAAAATTCTGAACACGTTATTTTTATTCTTATGCATTAAAATATTTTATTAATAATCTTTTTAAGGTCTGTCACTCCCCAGTCACCACCTTGCCTTTCTTCTAAGCCCTAGTAGAAATCTTAGGTTCCAATAAGATCAGGTGTGAAACAAGGATGCCCATTATCACCTCTATTATTTCACATTGTACTAGAAACACTAGCAGTAGCAATTAGAGAAGAAAAAGAAATTGAAATTATTAAAATGGGCAATGAGGAGACTAAGCTATCACTCTTTGCAGATGATATGATGGTCTACTTAAAAAGTCCTAGAGAATCAACTAAAAAGTTAGTGAAAATAATCAACAACTTTAGCAAAGTTGCAGGATACAAAATAAATGCACATAAATCATCAGCATTTCTATATATTTCAAACACATCACAGCAGCAAGAGGTAGAAAGAGAAACACCATTTAAAATCACCCTAGACAATATAAAATACTTAGGGATCTATCTACAAAAACAAACACAGCAATTATATGAAAACGACTACAAAACACTTTCCAAACAAATAAAACTGGATCTCAACAATTGGAAAGCCACTGATTGCTCATGGGTAGGATGAGCTACATAATAAAAATGACCATTCTATCCAGATTAATTTACCTATTTAGTGCCATACCTATCAAACTATCAAGAAACTATTTTTACTAAATTAGAAAAAAAAAACTATAACAAAGTTTATTTAGAGGAACAAAAGATCAAGAATATCAAGGGAAATAATGAAAAGAAATGTGAAGGAAGGTGGCTTAAAAGTACCAGATATTAAGCTATACTATGAAGCAGCAGTCATCAAAACAATATGGTAATGAAAAGGTAAATAAGAAACAGAAGGGGAAGTAAGAACTCATATTTTTTTAAATTTGCCTCTTTAAGGGCTTCAATAAGATCTAATTATTTGTATTCCTATGTGGAGAAATGTTACGTATAATTCTCTGTAAGGAACTCTATTCACTATTATAGTAAATAGAAGAATTATTCATAGGGAGATGTTGGAATACTAAATGGTCTAAGATGATATGGGGAGTAGGAAAGAGGGGTTGAGAGGGGGAGAATAGTGGAGGACACCTAGAGAAACTTGAATGAATAAGAAAAATAGGATATTCTATTACACACAAAGAGGACATGGGAAGGGGAAGGGATCCTTCTATTATAAGAAGGAGAGAAAGAGAGCATTAAGAGGTAGTACTTAAACCTTACTCTCAGTGTAATGAACCCTGAGAGGGAAGAGTAGCTTCATCCATTGAGATATAAAACTCTATCTAACCCTACTGAGAAAGTCAGAAGGGATAAACCAAGGGGAGCAGTGGAGTGAGGAGGTAAAAAAAAGGGAGGGAAGAAGGGGGAGGGAGTTCATCAGGCCTTAAAAATAAAAACAGGGGAATAATAAGGGAAGGGGTAGAATAGGAAGAAAATTAAGGGAGGGGACAAGGGTTACTAACTGAAAGCAAACCACTGGTTTAAAAGGAAATAGTGTGAAAACAGGACTTCCAGGTCAAGATGGTGGAAGAGTAAAAAGCAGCTGCTTAACCTCTCCTAACTGAAACATATAGGACTCCTCAAAAAGACATAAAAACAAATCCAGAGGAATGAAGGGACTCCACAACAGGGCGCAGCGTTGAAGGTACATGGGATTGGGGCATTTCCATGCTATAAGGGGGTGAAACAGCTCTCACTAAAACACAAACTGAGCAACCCCCAAACCCACCCCACACCACCTACAGGGCCAAAGCCAGTGGACAAGAGCTAGAGCAAGCTTGGGGCACCCATTAAGTTTTTGGCAGCTACCTGGGGTCACCAGGGCCCTCTCCTGAAAGCAGCAAGACTTAAGACCTCAAGAAGCTAAAGAATGTGCGGACTTTGAACACAGACCCTGAAGGCAGGAACAAGCACACTCTCTTGCTTCCACGGATCCTGAGCACAGGAGCGGACTCGGATCTTGAGCACAGGCAAGGACCTTGAGTGGGGACCCAGTGAAGAGGGGTGCACAACTGTGGAAACAGCTCCATGAAACAGTTAAAGGAGCCTCAGACAGAGGAACAAGTAAGGGGACCATCAAGAGGTTTGACCCTGAGAACAACTAGACCTGAAACTTCAGGAGCCTAAAGAGTGCAGACAAATCCCAAGTGTGAGGATAAACCTGAGAGGGCGCAGGGCTAACAATTGCAAGCCAGAGACAAGAATTCCAAAAGAGAAAGATCATCAAGAAGAAATCTGTAACACTCGACAACTTTTACACAGAGAAAATCCAGACAACAGAGCAAACAGCAGAGGAGATCAAAAATGTAATCACATCCAAACCTTCCCAAAATAATGAAAACTGCTGACATTGGAGAGTTGAAATCTGAGATGAAGAGAAAGATGGAAGAGGTCTGGCAAGAAAATAAAAATGTAAAAGGTAGAATTTCACAATTGGAAATTGAGGCAAGTCAATTGAAGACCAGAAATGACCAGATTAAAAAGGAAAACCAAAAGAGTATAGCCGAAAACCAAAAGATTATAACCAATTGTTGATTGTTTCTATGATTTCTTCTTTGACTAATTGGTTTTGGAGAATCATATTATTTAATTTCCAATTAGTTTTTGATTTGCCTGTCCAGGTGCCCTTACTAATTATTATTTTTATTGCATTATGATCTGAGAAGGTTACATTTATTATTTCTGCGCTTTTGCATTTGTTTGCAATGTTTCTATGCCCTATTACATGGTCAGTCTTTGTGAATGTACCACATGCAGCTGAAAAGAAGGTGTAATACCTTTTGTCTCTATTTATTTTTTTCCACATATCCATTAAGTCTAATTTTTCTAGGACTTCATTCACCTCTCTTACCTCTTTCTTATTTATTTTTTGGTTTGATTTATCTAAATCTGAAAGAGGAATATTTAGATCTCCCACTATTATGGTTTTACTATCTATTTCCTTCTTCAGCTCTGCCAGTTTCTCCTTTATGAATTTGGATGCTATGCCACTTGGTGCATACATATTGAGCAGTGTTATTTCCTCATTGTTTATACTGCCTTTAATCAGGATGTAATGAATTTCCCTGACTTTTTTAATAATATCTATTTTTACTTTGGCTTTGTCAGAAATCACAATAGCCACTCCTGCCTTCTTTTTCTCATTTGACGCCAAAAAGATTTTGCTCAAGCCCTTTACGTTAAACTTGTGTTATGTCCACCTGCCTCATATGTGTTTCTTGTAGACAACATATGGTAGGATTTTGGTTTCTAATCCACTCTGCTATTTTCTTCCGTTTTATGAGCGAGTTCATCCCATTCACATTCAGAGTTATAATTATCAGTTGTGCATTTGCTGACATTTTTGTATCCTCCCCTAGTCCCACCCCTTCTTCTTACACTGTTTCCTTTTAAACAAGTGGTTTGCTTTAAGCCTGTAACCCTAATCCCCTCCCTTGGTTAACTTCCCTTTCTAACTCCTCCCTTATTATTCCCTTCTTTTTATTTTTAAAGGCCTAATGAATTCCCTCCCCTTTTTTCTCCCCTCCCTTTTTTGACCTCCCCACTCCCCTGCTCCCCTTGGTTTATCCCTTCTGATTTTCTCAGTACGGTTAGATAGAGTTTTATATCTCAATGGATAATATAGCTACTCTTCCCTCTCTGGGTTAATTACACTGAGAGTAAGGTTTAAATATTACCTCTTAATGCTCTCTTCCTCTCCTTCTTATAATAGTATTTGTCCCCTCCCCTTCCCATGCCCTCTTTGTGTCTAATAGAATATCCTATTTTTCTTATTCACTCAAGTTTCTCTTGGTGTCCCCTACTATTCACCCCCCTTTTTCCCTCCCCCCATATCATCTTAGACCATTTAGTATTCCAACCTCTCCCTATGAATTATTCTTCTGAATACTATAATAGTGAATAGAGTTCACTACAGACCATTATACATAGCATTTCTCCACATAGGAATACAGATAATTAGATCTTATTGAAGCCATTAAAGAGGTAAATTTAAAAATTATGTTTTCTTTCTTTCCCCTCTTTTTCTTATTTACCTTTTCAAGTTTCTCTTGATTTTTGTGGTTGGATATTAAACTTTCCATTTAGTTCTGGTCTTTTCTGTGCAAATACTTGGAAACCTTCTATCTTGTTGAATGCCCATACTTTGTCCTGGAAGTATATAGTCAGTTTTGATGGGTAGTTGATCCATGGTTGAAGACCCAGTTCTCTGCCTTTCTGAATATCATATTCCAAGCCTTGAGGTCTTTTAGTTTGGAGGCTGCCAGATCCTGTGTGATCCTGATTGCTGCTCCTTGATATCTGAATTGTCTCTTTCTAGCTTCTTGTGAAATTTTTTTCTTTTACTTGGAAGCTCTTGAATTTGGCTATTATATTCCTGGGGGTTGTCTTTTCTGGGCCTAGTATAGAGGGTGAACTGTGGATCCTTTCAATTGCTATATTGCCCCCTTGTTGTAGAATTTCAGGGCAATTTTTCTGGATAATTTCTTTTAGTATGGAGTCCAAATTTCTATTAATTTCTGCTTTTTCAGGAAGCCCAATGATTCGCAGATTGTCTCTTCTAGACCAGTTTTCTTGGTCTGTCACTTTCTCATTGAGATATTTCATGTTTCCTTCTATTTTATCAGTCTTTTGACTTTGTTTTATTTGTTCGTGCTGTGTTGAGAGATCATTAACTTCTAATTGCTCAATTCTAGCCTTTAGGGACTGGTTTTCCTTTTCAATCTGGTCATTTATAGTGTTTTATTTCCTTATCAGTTCATTTGATTTTTGAGCCTTGCTTTCCAATTGCAAAATTCTGCCTTTTAAACTGTTATTTTCTTGCCAGATCTTCCCCTTTTTATCATCATCCCTGATTTGAACTTTTCAATATCTTGTGACCAGTTTTCATTATTTTGGGAAGGTTTGGATATGATTACTTGTTTGTTCTCCTCTGCTGTTTGCTCTGTTGTCTAGATTTTCTCTGTGTAAAAGTGGTCGAGTGTTACAGATTTCTTCTTGATGATTTTTCTTTTCTTGGGTTCCCGATTTTGTCTTGCCATTGTTGTTAGCCCAGCGCCTTCTCAGGCTTATCCTCACACTCTGGGTCTGTCTGCTCTCTCTAGGCTCCCAAGGTCTCAAGTCTCATTATCTGGGTCAGGCCTCCTGGTGGTCCTCCTGGTCTCCCCCTCTGCCCAAGGCTCCTTCAACAGTCTCAGGGAGCTGCTTCCATAGCCGTGCTCCCATCTGCACAGGATCCCCACTAGAGGTCCAAGCCTGAGCTCAAGATCCTTGTCCTTACCTAAGTCAATATCTTGACCCGAGCCAGCTTTCAGGGTCTGTATTCAAAGTCCATTTGCGTTCTTTACCCTCTTGGGGTCCTAAGTCTTGCTGCTTTCAGTAACAGTCCCTGGAGTTGTCAATGACTTAGTTGTTGCCCCAAACCTGCTTTAACTCGTGTGCATTGGCCTTGGCACTATACAAGGTGTGGGGGGTGGGGGAGTGGCTTCCTCAGCTCATGTTTTATTGAGAGCTGTTTCACCCCTTCATAGCCTGGAAATTCCCTGATTCCATGTACCTTCAATGCTGTTTTGGGGTCCCTTCGTTTGTCTGAATTTGTTTTTATGTCCCCTTGAGGAGTCCTATATGCTTCGTTTAGGAGAGATTAAGCAGCTGCTTTTTACTTTGCCGCCATATTAACCTGGAACCAGAATGCCTGCCCTTTGATCCAGCCATATCATTGCTGACTTTGTACCCCAACGAGATCATAGATAAACAGACTTGTACAAAAATATTAATAGCTGCACTCTTTGTGGTGGCAAAAAAAAAAAAAACTGGGAAACGATGATATGCCCTTCAATTGGGGAATGCCTGATCAAATTGTGATATATGTTGGTGGTGGAATACTATTGTGCTCAAAGGAATAATAAACTGGAGGAATTCCATGTGAACTGGAAAGACCTCCAGTAATTGATGCAGAGTGAAAGGAGCAGAGCCAGAAGAATGTTTTACCCATACCGATACGCTGTGGTAAAATTGAATGTAATGGACTTCTGTACTAGCAGCAATGCAATGACCCAAGACAATTCTTAGGGACTTATGGAAAAGAATGTTACCCACATTCAGAGGAAGAACTATAAGAGAGGAAACACAGAAGAAAAAAGAACTGCTTGAACACTTGGGTTGATGTGGACATGGTTGAGGATGTAGACCTGAAAGGACCTTGTAACTATCAATAATATGTAAATTAGTCTTGACTGACCACACATGTTAAAAACAGTGGAAATGTGAGTTAGCTATGGGGGGGATTTTGAGGGGGTGAAGGGTAAAGTAAAAATATGAATTATGTAACCATAGAACATTTTTATAAAAATAAAAATTTAATTAAAAAAAGAAATCTTAGGTTTTAACAATCTGAGTAATTAAATAAGATGACTCAACACATTGGACACTGAGATTTAATGTTTCATGTTGTACCTCCAGAGGCAGGAAGAATTATTTGAATTCATGACTGTTTGCTTTTTAGTTAAGAATTCTGAGATCTTTCAGAGTTGTTTCCCTTATGTTATTATAGTGAACGTCATGCAACTTATTTTTCTCAATATGTTCATTTCTCTAATAAACATTTATTATGATCTCACTTTTTTCTCCTCTACTTTATTTCTTTCCTAATGCTCTGATTTTATTTTGTCAATCTATTTCATTTCTTCCTTTATTTTTCCATATATGCTTGAATTCTTGTGGTCAATCCATTCTTTTTTCCTAAAGTCCTACTTATGATAATTTCCTCATTATTTCCTTCATCTAGCAATTTATTTTGAGATTCTTTTAACTTGTAGTATTTCTTTGTAGAAGTTTTCTTAGATTTGTTCATGTCTACAGGTTTACTTCTCATATTAGGACTTTGTGGCAATTCCAGGCCTTTGTCCCTCCTACATTATAAGAAAAGGTAGCTAGATCTAGATGATGTCTCTCACTGGCATTGTTGATCTGATGAACTGGAGTAGTTATTACTTTTGGATCAATGAGGTACCACAGTGAATAGAGTCCTGTCCTGAAGTCAGAAAGGCTTATCTTCATGAGTTCAAATTTGGCCCTCAGAAACTTACTGGTTGTATAACTGTACCAGTCACTTAACCTTGTTTGCTTTAATTCCTCATCCGTAAGGGAATAAATAGCACTGGAGAAGGAAATTTTAATCTGTTCCATTATCTTTGCTACGAAAACACAAATGGACTTATAAATAGTCAGATATGACTGAAACAGCTAAATATAAAAAGTTGCAGAGCAACTGTCACTACTGTATAGTCCTTGCATGGGAAGCTACAAGGGGTTAGCTCTATTTTCTTCAAGAATCCTTCTACCTTCTTTCAAAATTCATATGACTAGGAGATGTTTGTTTTGTTACCATGCTCTTCCCAATGCTCTGATTGTTTCATTTATTTTCTTGTTTTTTCCAACTTAACTGGGTTGATCTGGACATTTAATTTACTCATGAAGTTAATGACAAGAATCTTGTTGTTTCAGATATTTGGCTCTGTAGCAATCTGATATATTCTGATTATGATGGTTTTAATTTGATTCTTTAGGTCAGTGATGGGCAAACTATTCCCCATGGGCCAGATCCAGGCCATTGTTTGCCTATTGCTGCCTTAAGCAATTCCCTAATCACTACATGCAACTATCTATTTCAAGTCTGCTGCTACAGGCTGTGACCATAGGCCTTAGTCCCTAGAGACCCTCCACAAGAGATGGCACAGACCTCCAATCATTCTTTAGGGCATCCCTGTAGTTGCAGTTGCACTGGTTTGGACCTGTTTTCTTGTCTCTTCTGACAGGAAGCCTTCATACATAGAATGACCCTTTCTATATGTGATCAGAGGGGTCAGGTCATTGCTGTTTTGGAAAGATTTCATAGAGAAGGCATTTGAAGTAGATATTATGAAAAATATAATTATTACATTTTTATCTGTATGTGACTTCATCGTTATTTTACATTATCAGTTATGATGATTTTTTGCTATTGTTTATATTCTCACAAGGTAACTAATATGAAGACCTAATCAGTGAAAACTTCTTTCTTGTTTTAAACTAAAGCCTAATACCCCATAATTTCTACCCATTATTCTTAAATCTGTCATTTTTGGCTCTAAAGAAATAATTTTTATTCCTTCTACTCCAAAGCTTTCCAGCTTTGTATTCTTTAGATTAAACATTTCCAGGTACTTCAAATCCTTGCTGAAAATATGGTTTCAAGAAGTACTAATTAATTAATAATCAATTAATATAAATAGGTCTACTTAGTCCTCACCTAGCAATGATATGCAAAAAAATATATAGAGGCATTTGACAATGACCTCCTTGTGTCCATGTGGAAATGTATTTGGTAATATGAACATGGAGAAAAGACTTCATTGGTCTTTGTACATCCACCAAGAATGAAGGAATATATCACTAACAAGGCAAAAGGCCACTCAGAAGATGAGTCAAAACGTACAGTTGAACCTCACCCCACCCACATTCCAATCACATTCTGACTTTTTGGTCCATTCTTTGGACAGGAGGCACAATTTAGGTAGATAATGCTCCTATTACTCCATTCATTTAGTCCTCTCTTGGAACATACTACATACAACTTATCCACTTCCCCTTTAAAATGTGGTGTCCAATACTGAACATCATACTTAAGATATACATTTTCCTACCTTTGTAACTATTGCCATCTTTATTCTGTGCATTATATTTCTAAAGAGAGATATGCTGGGTGACAATATTAAATTATTTAAGTAATAAAAAGAGATTAAATTATATCTCTAACACTAGTTATGCAAACTGAAGCTATTCATATAACTTTTTCCAATAAGTTTCATTCTTAATGACTTGATCAAAGTTACCTAAATTTCAGAAGTTTGACAATAACCAAAAACTTTTTATTCCAAGTCAAATAATCTTTCCACTACTGTTTTATAACCGATAGAGTGCCAGATTTGTATTGTTCATTTATACTGTAATGTAAATAAGATGTGATATTTTCATTATTAATAGTAGCTTTATTAATAAAAACATATTGAATTCTCTCCTTAAAATAAGAACAACTTGGGATCAATTCCTGCTCATGGAACATATTGGCTAGACTCTGCAAATACCCTTTAATGTCCCCAGAAACTCTAAGCCTAATAATTGCAGAGCAGTTTATGGTCCAATTTGGTAAAGAGATTTTTTGTTCCCTGGAGCTACCTGACCTGATGAAATCATGGAAAGATACTTTGTTTTTAATTTGTAGTTGGATACATTAGCTATGACTTACTTTGAACAGTCAATAATACTCTCTCTTATTCATCATGGACAGAAAAAAAATGTTTTTTGTCTGTTTTAGTTTGTTTTCTTTATTTTTTTTCACATAAATGCTCTGGTGTTCTCAGGTCTTCCTTGTCTTATTAGTTTTATGTGACTTTCCCTTCTAAACTAAAAGTTTTAAATTGTAAAATTATATATTAAATTGTATTTCATTATCTTTAGAATATCCTTCTAATCTGTCTAGGTATTCTGGTGATGGATTGTTTAGATGAACACTTTTCACCAGAACTCAGGAGTGGAGAGATTCTGAATCTTTCAATAATAGACAGTAACTAATATGTGCAGGTTTTAGTGGACTAATATTAGATTAGATTAGATTAGATTAGATATCCAGCTGATATTTTATATCATCTAGATCTTAACTTTTCTACTTTCCTTATTTGCCATAATTTGTTATGGTTAGCAGTCTTAAATTGCATGAGGTGGGATATTTATTTTATAACATTTCTTATTACCTTTCTTCATGATCCTTTACAACTGCCTCAATCCTCCAGATAAATAGCTCTTATTAAAATTTTTAACATATACATGACTGTATACAATATAGTATATAGACTAGATACAAATGAGGAGTCAAATTTTAAAGAAAGCACAAAGAGAAGAAAAGAAAAACTACATTATGAATGGCCTGCAATATTCTGTCTTTGGAAAGCAAAGACTTAAAAGGAATTTAGTGAACACAAAAGAAGTTATTCTAAGTGTTCTAAATCTCTAATAATTAGAGAACTGCAAATAAAACAACTCTGAGCTACCACCTCACACCTAGCAGATTGGCTAAAATGATAGCAGGGGAAAGTAATAAATGTTGGAGGGGATGTGGCAAAATTAGGACATTAATGCATTGTTGGTGAAGTTGTGAACTGATTCAACCATTCTGGATGACAATTTGGAACTATGCCCAAAGAGCTCTAAAAGACGGCCTGCCCTTGGATCCAGCCATAGCATTGCTGGGTTTGTACCCCAAAGAGATCCTAGATAAAAATACTTGTAAAAAATATTTATAGCTGCACTTTTTGTGGTGGCAAAAAATTAGAAAAGGAGGGTATGCCCTTCAATGGGGGAATGGCTGAACAAATTGTGGTATATACTGGTGATGGAACACCACTGTACTCAAAGGAATAATAAACTGGAGGAATTCCTTGTGAACTGGAAAGACCTCCAAGGACTGATGCAGAGTGAAAGGAGCAGAGCCAGAAGAATATTCATTGTACACAGAGACTGATACACTGTGGTAAAATTGAATGTAATGGACTTCTGTACTAGCAGCAAAGCAATGACACAGGAAAATTCTGAGGGATTTATGGAAAAGAATGCTACCCACATTCAGAGGAAAAACTTCAGGAGAGGAAACATAGAAGAAAAACAACTGCTTGAACACATGAATTGATGCGGACATGACTGGGGATGTAGACACGAAACAACCACACCAATGCAACTATCAATAATATGGAAATAGGTTGTGATAGATGACACATGTTAAAACCAGTGGAAATGTCCATTGGCTTTGGGAGGGGAGTTTGAGGGGGTGAAGGGGAAAGTAAAAAGATGAGTCATGGTTTCCGGGTTAAGATGGCGGCAGAGTAAGAAGCAGCTCTTAACCTCTCCTGACTGAAAAACACAAAACTCCTCAAGGGAACATAAAAACAAGTCCAGATGAAGGGAGGAACCCCCACAACAGGGCACAGAGTGGAAGGTATGTGGAATCGAGGCATTTCCATGCTATAAAGGGGTGAAACAGCCCTCACGAAATCGCGGGCTGAGCAACCACCCCACCCCCACCCCCTCCACACTCATCTATAGCTCCGAAGCCAGCTAAAAAGAAATAGAGCAAGTTTGGGGCACCCATCGAGTCATTGGCAGCTCCGGGGCCTGTTCCTGAGAGCAGCAAGACTTAGGACCCCATTAAGCTAAAAAACACAGGTGAAATCTGAGGGCGGGAGCAGGACACAGGGTGCAGAGTGCCGGCTGAGCAGAGGCGTGGGTGGAGGCAGACACAGCCAGGAACTAAAGCCTAAGTGGGGAACCAGTGTGGACGGGTATACGACTGTGGAAGCAGCGCCCTGAGACTTGTAAAGAAACCTCCAGCAGAGGATCAAGCAAGGGGGTCCACCAGGGGGCTTGACCTTGGAAAAAACCAGAACTCAGACCTCAGGAGCCAATAGACCACGGACAGACACTGAGCGTGAGGATAAATCTGAGAAGCTGCTGGGCTAATGATGGCTACTCAGTCTCAGGAAGTTCAGAAGAGAAAGAATAACAACAAGAAAAAGAAGTCTTTAACACTCGACAACTTTTACACAGAGAAAATCCAGACAACCGAGCAAACAGAGGAGGAGAACAAACAAACATCCGGACCCTCCTCAAATAAGGAAAACTCCTCACAAGCTAAGGAAGAGTTCAGAACTGAGATTTTGAGGAAAATGGAAGAGATCTGGCAAGAAAATAACTGTTTAAAAGGTAGAATCTTGCAATTGAACACCAGAGATGACCAGATTGAAAAGGAATACCAAAAGATTATGGCCGAAAACCAGAAGATTATGGCCGAAAACCGAAAGATTATAGCCGAAAATCAATCCCTAAAGGCTAGAATTGAGCAAGTAGAAGCTAATGATCTCTCAAGACAACAAGAACAAATAAAACAAAGTCAAAAGACTGAAAAAATAGAAGGAAACATGAAATATCTCAATGAGAGAGTGACAGACCAAGAAAACCGGTCTAGAAGAGACAATTTGAGAATAATTGGTCTTCCAGAAAAACCAGAAATTAATAGAAACCTGGACTCCATACTAAAAGAAATTATTCAGCAAAATTGCCCTGAAGTCCTACAACAAGAGGGCAATATAGACATAGAAAGGATTCATAGAACACCCACTACATTCGATCCAGAGCAAAAAAACGGGTAGAAATATTATTGCCAAATTCAAAAGCTTTCAAGCAAAAGAAAAAATCTTACAAGAAGCCAGAAAGAGACAATTCAAATATCAAGGAGCTCCAATCAGGATCACACAGGATCTGGCAGCCTCCACGCTAAAAGAGCATAAGGCTTGGAATACGATATTCAGAAAGGCAAGAGAGCTGGGCCTGCAACCACGGATCAACTACCCATAAAAATTGACTATATATTTCCAGGGGAAAGTATGGGCATTCAACAAAATTGAAGAATTCCAGGTATTTGCACAGAAAAGACCAGGGCTAAATGGAAAGTTTGATATCGAACCACACAAATCGAGAGAAACCTGAAAAGGTAAATAAGATACAGAGGGGAAAGAAAGAAAGCTTATAATTTTTAAATTTGCCTTTTTAAGGGCCTCAGTGAGATCTAATTATATGTATTCCTATGTAGAGAAATGTTATGTATAATTCTCTGTAGTGAACTCTATTCACCATTATAATATTCACTATTATAGTAATCAGAAGAATAATTCACAGGGTGAGGGTAGAACACTAAATAATCTAAGATGGCGTGGGGGAGGGGAAAGATGGGGTAAATAGCAGGGGACACCAAGAGAAACTTGAGTGAATAAGAAAATAGAATATTCTATTACACACAAAGAGGGCATGGGAGGGAGAGGGGACAAATACTATTATAAGAAGGAGAGGAAGAGAGCATAAAGAGGTGATAATCAGACCTTACTCTCAGTGTAATCAACCCGGAGAGGGAACAGTAGCTATACTATCCATTGGGAAATAAAACTCTTATCTAACCTTTCTGAGAAAGTTAGAAGGGATAAACCAAGGGGAGCAGGGGAGTGGGGAGGACAGAAAAAAAGGGAGTTGAGAAGGGGGAGGGAATTCATAAGGCCTTTAAAAACAAAAAGGGGGGGGAATAAGGGAGGGGGTAGAAAGGGAAGTCAATCAAGGGAGGGGATAAGGGATAGGGTCTTAATAGCAAACCACTGGTTTTAAAGGAAATAGCTTAAGGAGAAGGGGTAGGAATGGGGGAGGATTTGAAAATGTCAGCAAATGAACAACTGATGATTATAACTCTGAATGTGAATGGGATGAACTCGCTCATAAAACAGAAGCAAATAGCAGAGTGGATTAGAAACCAAAATCCCACCATATGTTTTCTACAAGAAACACATATGAGGCGTGTGGACATACACAAGTTTAAGGTTCAGGGTTTGAGCAAAATCTTTTGGGCGTCAAATGAGAAAAAGAAGGCAGGAGTGGCTATTATAATTTCTGACAAAGCCAAAGTAAAAATAGATATGATTAAAAAAGACAGGGAAGGTCATTACATCCTGATTAAAGGCAGTATAAACAATGAGGAAATAACACTGCTCAATATGTATGCACCAAGTGGCATAGCACCCAAATTCATAAAGGAGAAACTGGCAGAGCTCAAGAAGGAAATAGATAGTAAAATCATACTAGTGGGAGATCTAAATATTCCTCTGTCAGATCTAGATAAATCAAACCGAAAAATAAATAAGAAAGAGGTAAGAGAGGTGAATGAAGTCCTAGAAAAATTAGATCTAATTGATATGTGGAGAAAAATAAATAGGGACAAAAAGGAATACACCTTCTTCTCAGCTGCACA